>NC_041393.1:86885636-86926893 GCF_002162155.2 Triticum dicoccoides | reverse complement strand
CGTCGAGGCGGCGTCGGGGCGGCGGGGCAGCGTCGAGGCGGCGGGGCAGCGGTGTCGGGAGAGGAGAGGGGAAGGGGATCTAGGGCGAGGGAGAGGGCGAGGGCGAGCAGTGGGTCAGGGCAGCGGCGGCGGCGGCGGTGGATCGAGAGGGAGAGGGAACTGGCGAGGGGGAGAGGGAAGGGGGGATCGGGCGAAGGGGGAGAGGGAAGGGGGGATCAGGCACAATACTAATGGCGCACCTCACCGTGGTGCGCCATTAGTGTATCCATACTAATGGCGCACCTCACCGTGGTGCGCCATTAGTATTTTTTTTATTTCAACTCGAGCCAACAGGTTATGTACCACCAGAACTGATCCACATCAAGTCCCCTCTACTAGCTCGACTGGTCAACAGCCAGTTCTCACACCAGGAGGTCCTGGGTTCGACTCCCAGGCTCCACAATTTTTTTTTAGCATTTAAAAAGTTGTTTGATACTTATTTGTGTTTAAATATGTTCAAACTTGTTTAAATAATAACAGTAATATTTTTTTATAAGACAGTAGCATTTAAAAAGCTGTTTGATACTTATTTTTTTATAAGACGGTGCGCGGGGTGCGGGGGGTTGGCGGCGGCGGTTGAGTAGGGAAATCGAGGGTGCGGGGGGTCGGCGGCGGCGGCCGGTGGACTGGGCGGGTGCTCGGCAGCGAGGGGGACCGGATCTGGCGAGGTGGGATAGCGATCGAGCTGGAGGGGGATCGAGATCGAGTGTCCATGAAATTTAAAAATATTCATGATAGTTCAAAAAGTACCCATGAAATACAATCGAGAAATGAAGTCTACGATTTAAATACAATCGATCTTAGCTAGCTATCTGTTCACAATCTTCTTGCCCTTCTTTTTCGCAAATGGAGTTCTTCTGTGGAACGGACGTCCTTTAGGTAGGGTGGTCCTGCTTCTTCTTGTGGTGTATGCTGCTACTTCATCATCGTCGTCATGTTCGATCCTCGGGTCGCCGTACTTGTCGAAGTCTTGCTCATTGGCTACTCCATCCATTCCGATGATCTTCCTTTTGCCTCTCCTCACGACAACACGACTGGGCTTTGGCGGGTCGGTAATGAAGAAGCATTGGTCCACTTGGGAAGCCAGTACCCATGGCTCATTTTTCGCGGTGACGTTTGCGCCCGCGGTCTTGGATTTGGCTTCGGGTATAACCATGGTGGTGAAATACCGGTCTTCTTTTATGACGTTCTTGGCCCATCTGACACGGAACATCGGGACCTTCTCTCCAGCGTAGCTCAGCTCCCAGATCTCCTCGATCCTTCCGTAGTATCTGTCCTTGTCGTTACCGGTGTAGGATTCCATCATTACCCCGGAGTTCTGATAACCATCGCTCTTCATGTCCTTGGCCTCGGTGTAGAATGTGTAGCCGTTGATATCGTACGCCTCATAGGTCATCAAGTTGTGCTCGGCGCCCTGTGACAAGGCGAATATGAGTTGTTCTTCCGCGGAAGAATCCTCATGTAAAGGGTACGACAGAAGCTTCTGCTTGAACCAACGCGTGAAACATGAGTTGTGCTCTTTGAGTATATCTCCGTTCGTCCTCTGTTGGCCTCGGTCATTGTACGTCTTCTTAATAAAGGTTTTGTGCTCTACCACCCAAGGATCGACCACGTCTATGTGTTGTAGCGCGACTAGGTTTGCTATTTCAAAGTCGGCGAGTCGACCCTCGAAGTCGACATGCATTTCGCGGCGACCCTCACGGTGACCCCATCCAGCGAGCCTGCCGAGGTGCCTGTTGACGGGCAGACCAACGGGGTTCTCGATGCCTAGATAATTCGTGCAGTAGGAGATGCACTCTTCGGTCAGAAAGCCCCTGGCTATGCTTCCCTCTGGACGTGACATGTTGCGAACGTATCCTTTGATGACACCATTCATCCTTTCGAACGGCATCATGCTGTGCAGGAACGTCGGCCCGAGTTGGATCATATCCTCCACTATATGGACCAGCAGATGCACCATAACGTCGAAGAATGCGGGCGGGAAGTACATCTCAAGCTCGCATAGTATCACCACGATCTCTTCCTGTAGCCTTCTGAGTTGCCTCACGCCAATCGACTTCCGAGAGATGACATCGAAGAAGTTGCATAGGCCAAATAGCGTTTCACGGACGTGCGCGTCCATGATCCCACGGATTGCAACTGGAAGTATCTGCATCATCAGCATGTGACAGTCGTGAGACTTCATCCCGCTGAACTTCTGCTTCGCTGGGTCTAGGTATCTGCTTATCTTCCCCGCGTAACCGTAAGGAAGTTTTACTCCTAGGAGGCAGGTGAAAAACTGCTCGATTTCCTCCTGACTTAGAGTGAAGCACGCGGGAGGGTAGTCATTTCCGGTCTTCTTGGCCTTTTTTCCTTTGCAACGACTTTCTGTGTCCTGCTTCGCCTCATCATCATCATCATCATCATCATCATCATCATCATCATCATCATCATCATCATCATATATAGCGTGAAGCTCCTGCCTGATGCCCATTGATTTCAAGCTGCCCTTGCTTTCGGCCCATCTTTGGTCCTCTCTGGCATGTTGAGCAGGGTACCAAGCAGACTCTCGCACACATTCTTCGTGATATGCATGACACCAAGGCTGTGAGGCACACGGTGGATCTTCCAGTATGGCAAGTCCCAGAAAACAGACCTCGTTTGGCATACCTTCAGCAGCGGCTCTGGCGCCTTTTGCTTCTTTCCCGGCAGTGGGCAGTCTTTCCAATTTTTCAACAACTTGTCTATTTCCTCGCCGCTCCTCGTACACGGGCGTTTTCGGGGTTCGGTTTCACCATCGAACAGATCCTTGCATTTCCTCCACGGGTCATCGTCGCGAAGCCACCTTCGATGTCCCATGAACACGGTTTTCGAAGACCCGGGATCTCTATCTAGCTGGAGATACGTTGTGTCATCCATGCACCTTACGCATCCAGAAAATCCGTGGACTACTTGCCCCGCAAGATATCCGTAACCGAGATAGTCGTGCACCGTCGTGAGCAGTGCGGCTCTCATAGGGAAATATTCTTTCTCTGCGGCGTCCCACGTATTGGCTGGCGTTTTCCACAGCGTGTCAATCTCCTCTTTCAGCAGCCCCAGATACAGATTGATGTCGTTCCCTGGTTGTTTCGGCCCTTCAATTAGCATACTCATGTGAATGTACTTCCTCTTCATGCACAACCAGGGGGGAAGGTTGTACATCCACACGAACACAGGCCAGGTGCTATGTGTGCTTCTCTGGCTGCCAAACGGATTGACTCCATCGGTGCTCGCGCCCAGCATGATGTTCCTTGGATCGTTCCCAAATTCTGGGTATTCGAAGTTCAACGCTTGCCACTGGCTCGCATCCTTAGGGTGACTCAGCATCTTGTCTTTTTTATCTATCTCCGGATCATTTGTGTCATCTTCTCGCTTCTTATCCTCCCTATCCGCGTGCCAACGCAGGAGCTTTGCTACCTTAGGGTCCGCGAAATACCGCTGCAGACGAGGAGTGATCGGAAAGTACCACACCACTTTTCGAGGAGCTTTCTTCCTCTTCTTGTATCGAGTGACACCGCACACCGGACATATGGTAGACTCCGCGTGCTCGTCCCGATAAATGATGCAATTGTTCATGCACACATGGTATTTCACGTGCGGTAAATCCAGAGGACACACGATTTTCTTCGCCTCCTCCAAACTGGTCGGGCACTTATTCCCCTTGGGAAGACGTTCATGCCAGAATGACATGTTCTCGTCGAAGCATGCGTCGGTCATTTTGTGTTTTACCTTCATCTCCAGAGCCATGAGCGTTACTTTCAGGCGGGTATCCTCGGGCCTGCATCCTTCATACAATGGAGTAACCGCGTCTAACTCAAGTTGATCCATCTTGGCTTTCTCTCGGGTGGCAGCTCTTGCGTTATCCGTCTGCTTGAGAAGCAGCTCTTGAATATGAGGGTCCTGCACCCAGCCCATCGATGGTCCAGCATCGTCTTCTCCGCCGACATCATCATCATGTCCTGCATCTTCTACATGATGACTGTGTACAGCATCACTGTCGTGATCATCTCCTGGGGATTCTTCGTCTTCTCGCCCCCCCGAGCCGCGGTGGTTGTCTTGCTGCCCTTCCTCATTTCTTTCCCGGCCCCCATGGACGACTTCGTAGTCATCTTCATCACCTTGCCACTGATAGCCATCCATGAAACCACGCAAGAGCAGGTGGTCCCGCACCTGCCCGGAATCCGGATCCGCAATAAGGCTATTCAGCTTGCATCTTCGACACGAACATCTTATCTCCGTCTCGTTCTTTTGAAGCATCTCGGCCTTCGCGGACCTCAAAACCCTATTCACGATGCCTTCGGTCATCGTGCGGACCATGATCGCCTGCGGGGTAGAGCAAAACGATATTTTAGAACCAAGAAAAAATTTGGCATGACTTTCCCTAAAAATAGGACCAAAAAGAATGCTTAATGCCAAAATTCTCGCCGAAATGGAAATGAATCAACATTCCGGAAAAATATTGGCAACTATCGCATTTCAAATACCGGTACACCTCCAAACACAAACACATATGCAACACCACAAACATATGCAACACCACGAACATACATAGATCTAGCTAGGCCATAAAAAGTGCATGTGCACATTGTTGTAGGGAGAACAACATAAATATAGCTTCCCCCCTTACTTACCTAGCAAAACAAGGTAACTTAACCACTTAATTTGAATGAATCTATGGTGGAAATGAGGTGAAAAAGAGGAGGCACCCGAGACAAGGAGGAGGCGGTGGAGAGAATGAAGTGGGGAGAAAGTGAGTGTGGGAGGAGAGGCTGTCCAAAATATCTTATTGCTGCCCACTTACTAATGGCGCACCAGCAACAGATGCGCCATTAGTAATCCAGGTTACTAATGGCGCACCCCCTGGTGGTGCGCCATTAGTACTTTTGCAAAAAAAGGAATAAAAACAATAATAAAAAAATTAACATTAGTGGCGCACCTTCTGGCTGGTGCGCCATTACTAGTCAACTAGTAATGGCGCACCACCAGTGGATGCGCCATTAGTATGTTTGGACAGGCGCACTAGTTCAAAAAAAAATGGTACTAATGGCGCACCGTGGGCAGGGTGCGCCATTAGTAGTTTCAACACTAATGGCGCATCTGGAGGTGGTGCGCCATTAGTATATACTAATGGCGCACCACATGTCTGGTGCGCCATTAGTGTCATTTCCATCTATAGCCCTTTTCCTAGTAGTGGTGCTTTGGGGTGCCTCCCTGCCCCCTTATATAAAGGCAGGAGGAGGAGGCCGACCAAGGGGGAGGCGCACCAAGAGGGGGGAGTCCTACTAGGACTCCCTAGTCCTAGTAGGATTCCACTTCCCTTTCCTTTCCGGAATAGGAAAAGAGGAAAAGAGGTGGAGGAGAAGGAGGAAAGGGGGGAGCGCACCCCCTCCCCTAGTCCAATTCGGTTTGGGCTGGGGGGGGGGTGCCTCCACGTGGCCGCTGCCTCCTCTCTTCCACCAAGGCCCATGAAGGCCCATTAATCCCCCAGGGGGTTCCGATAACCTCCAGGTACTCCGGAAAATGCCCGAACCTTTCCGAACCCTTTTCGGTGTCCGAACATAACCTTACAATATATCAATCTTTATGTCTCGACCATTTCGAAACTCCTCGTCACGTCCGTGGTCTCATCCAGGACATCGAACAAACTCCGGTCATCAAAAACACATAACTCATAATACAAATCGTCATCGAACATTAAGCGTGCGGACCATACGGGTTTGAGAACTATGTAGACATGACCGAGACACATCTCTGGTAAATAACCAATAGCGGAACCTGGATGCTCATATTTTCTCCTACATATTCTATGAAGATCTTTATCGGTCAAACCGTATAATGATACGTCCATTTTGCATCATGCTTTTAGATTGATATTTATTGCATTATGGGTTGTTGTTACACGTTATGTCACAATACTTATGGTTATTCTCTCTTATTTTATAAGGTTTACATGAAGAGGGAGAATGTCGGCAGCTGGAATTCTGGGCTGGAAAAGGAGCAAATATTAGAGACCTATTCTGCACAACTCCAAAAGTCCTGAAACTCCACGAAAGTCATTTTTGGAATTAATAAAACATAATGAGCGGAAGAAATACCAGAGGGGGGCCACCCACCGTCCATGAGGGTGGGGGGCGCGCCCCCTACCTCATGGCCCCCCTGGCAGCCTTCCGATGACCATCTTCTGCTATAATAAGTCTTTTACCCTGAAAAAATCATAAGCAAGCTTTCAGGATGAAACACCGTCGCCACGAGGCGGAACCTTGGCGGAACCAATCTAGGGCTCAAGCGGAGCTGTTCTGCCAGGGAAACATCCCTCCGGGAGGGGGAAATCATCACCATCGATCCTCTCATCGGGAGGGGGTCAATCTCCATCAACATCTTCACTAGCGCCACCTCCTCTCAAACCCTAGTTCATCTCTTGTATTCAATCTTTGTCACAAAACCTCAGATTGGTACCTGTGGGTCAGGTCACTAGTAGTGTTGATTACTCCTTGTAGTTGATGCTAGTTGGTTTATTTGGTGGAAGATCATATGTTCAGATCCTATATGCATATTAATACCCCTCTGATTATGAACATGAATATGATTTGTGAGTAGTTACGTTTGTTCCTGAGGACATGGGTGAAGTCTTGCTACAAGTAGTCATGTGAATTTGGTATTCGTTGATATTTTGATGAGATGTATGTTGTCTCTCCTCTAGTGGTGTTATGTGAACGTTGACTACATGACACTTCACCATTTTTTGGGCCTAGAGGAAGGCATTGGGAAGTAATAAGTAGATGATGGGTTGCTAGAGTAACAGAAGCTTAAACCTAGTTTATGCGTTGCTTCATAAGGGGCTGATTTGGATCCACATGTTTCATGCTGTGGTTAGGTTTACCTTAATACTTCTTTTATAGTTGCGGATGCTTGCAATAGGGGTTAATCATAAGTGGGACGCTTTTCCCAGAAAGGGCAGTACCCAAGCCCCGGTCCACCCACATATCAAATTATTAAAGTAACGAACGCGAATCATATGAGCGTGATGAAAACTAGCTTGACAATAATTCCCATGTGTCCTTGGGAGCGCTTTTCTCTATATAAGAACTTGTCCAGGCTTGTCCTTTTCTACAAAAAGGATTGTGCCATCTTGCTGCACCTTATTTACTTTCATTGCTTGTTTCCCGTTACGAATTACCTTATCACAAAACTATCTGTTACCGATAATTTCAGTGCTTGCAGAGAATACCTTACTGAAAACCACTTGTCATTTCCTTCTGCTCCTTGTTGGGTTTGACACTCTTACTTATTGAAAGTACTACGATAGATCCCCTACACTTGTGGGTCATCAAGAATCTTTTCTGGCGCCGTTGCCAGGGAGTGAAGTGCCTTTGGTAAGTGGAACTTGGTAAGGAAAGATTTATATAGTGTGCTGAAATTTACTGTCACTTGTTACTATGGAACATAATCCTTTGAGGGGCTTGTTCGGGGTATCTTCATCCCGACCAGTATTGCAAAGAGTTTCTCCTCAACCTACTGAACCCACTGAAAATTTTTACTTTGAAATTCCTTCGGGTATGATAGAGAAACTGCTAGCTAATCCTTTTTACAGGAGATGGAACATTGCATCCCGATTTGCACTTAATCTATGTGGATGAAGTTTGTGGATTATTTAAGCTTGCTGGTATGCCCGATGATGTTGTCAAGAAGAAGGTCTTCCCTTTATCTTTGAAGGGAGATGCATTGACATGGTTTAGGCTGTGTGATGATATGGGATCATGGAACTACAAACGATTGAAATTGGAATTTCATCAGAAGTTTTATCCTATGCATCTTGTTCATCGTGATCGTAATTATATATATAATTTTTGGCCTCGCGAAGGAGAAAGCATCGCTCAAGCTTGGGGGAGGCTTAAGTCAATGTTATATTCATGCCCCAATCAT
This sequence comes from Triticum dicoccoides, assembly GCF_002162155.2. Taxonomy (NCBI): domain Eukaryota; kingdom Viridiplantae; phylum Streptophyta; class Magnoliopsida; order Poales; family Poaceae; genus Triticum; species Triticum dicoccoides. The sequence goes on along the minus strand of NC_041393.1, from coordinate 86,918,913 downwards.
GAGCTCTCAAGAGAAATGATTATTCAAAATTTTTATGGTCGGCATTCTCTCAACAATCGCTCCATGCTCGATACTTCTTGTGCTGGGTATTTTATGATGAAGACTATTGAATTCAAATGGGATTTATTGGAAAGAATTAAACGCAACTCTGAAGATTGGGATCTCGACCAGGTAAGGAGTCAGGCATGACACCTAAGTTTGATTGTGTTAAATCTTTTATGGATACCGATGTGTTCCGTGAATTTAGCACTAAATATGGACTCGACTCTGAGATAGTAGCTTCCTTCTGTGAATCATTTGCTACTCATGTCGACCTCCCTAAGGAGAAGTGGTTTAAATATAATCCTCCCACTGAAGTAAAAATAGTTGCACGTATTAAAGTTGAAGAAAAGACTATCACTTTTAATGATCCTATTGTCCCTACTACTTATATTGTGAAACCACCTCTCCCTGTTAGGATAAATGATCATGCTAAAGATTCAACTGTGGTTTGTAAGAGTAATACTAAAACACCTACACCACATGAGCAAATTAAAGTTGAACCTAGTATTGCTATGGTTAAAGATCTCTTAGCTGATAATATTGATGGGCATGTTATTTAATTCTGTGATGAAGCTGCTAGAATTGCTAGACCTGATGCTAAAAATAAACATAGACCTGTCGTAGGCATGCCTATTATTTCTGTTAAAATAGGAGATCATTGTTATCATGGCTTATGTGATATGGGTTCTAGTGCTAGTGCAATACCTCATTCCTTATATAAAGAAATTATGCATGATATAGCACCTGCTGAGATAGAAGAAATATATGTTACAATTAAGCTTGCCAATAGAGATACTATTTCACCAGTTGGGATTGTTAGAGATGTTGAAGTCTTGTGTGGGAAAGTTAAATATCCTGCTGATTTTCTTGTTCTTGGTTCCCCACAAGATAGCTTTTGTCCCATTATATTTGGTAGACCCTTCTTGAATACTGTTAATGCTAAGATAGATTGCAAAAAAGATGTTCTTACTATTGGTTTGGGAGATATGTCTCATGAGTTTAATTTTGCTAAGTTTCATAGACAACCCCATGATAAAGAATTGCCTAGTAAGGATGAAATTATTGTCTTGCTTCTATTGCCGTGCCTCCTAATGATCCTTTAGAACAATATTTGCTAGACCATGAAAATGACATGTTTATGAATGAAAGAAGGGAGATAGATGAAGTATTCTTTAAATAGGGACCTATTTTGAAACACAACTTGCCTGTTGGGGGATCCCGTGTTTGAGCTTAAGCCATTACCTGATACTCTTAAATATGCTTATCTTGATGAAAAGAAGATATATCCTACTATTATTAGTGTTAACCTTTTAGAATAGGAAGAGGAGAGATTACTAAAAACTCTTAAGAAGAACCGTGTTGCTATTGGATATACTCTTGATGATCTTAAGGGCATTAGTCCCACTCTATGTCAACACAAAATAAAATTGCAGGAAGACGCCAAACCAGTTATTGATCACGAACGACGGTTAAATCCTAAGATGAAGGAAGTGGTAAGAAAGGAAATACTAAAGATCCTAGAGGCAGGTATAATTTATCCCGTTGTTGATAGTCAGTGGTTAAGTCATATCCATTGTGTCCCTAAGAAGGGAGGTATTACTGTCATTCCTAATGATAAAGATGAATTAATCCCACAAAGAACTGTTACAGGTTATAGGATGGTAATTGATTTCCGCAAATTAAATAAAGCTACTAAAAAGGATCATTACCATTTACCTTTTATTGATCAAATGCTAGAAAGATTATCCAAACATACACATTTTTGCTTTCTAGATGGTTATTCTGGTTTCTCTCAAATACCTGTGTCAGCAGAGGATCAAGAAAAGACTACTTTTACTTGCCCTTTCGGTACTTTGCTTATAGATGTATGCCTTTTGGTTTATGTAATGCACCTGCTACCTTTCAAACATGTATGATGGCTATATTCTCTGAATTTTGTGAAAAGATTTGTAAGGTTTTCATGGATGATTTCTCCATTTATGGATCTTCTTTTAATGATTGCTTGAGCAACCTTGATCCAGTTTTGCAGAGATGTGAAGATACCCGTCTTGTCTTGAATTGGGAGAAGTGCCACTTTATGGTTAATGAAGGCATTGTTTTGGGGCATAAAATTTATGAGAGAGGTATTGAAGTTGATAAAGCTACGGTTGATGCTATTGAAAAGATGCCGTGTCCCAAGGACATTAAAGGTATAAGAAGTTTCCTTGGTCATGCCGGTTTTTATAGGAAGTTCATTAAAGACTTCTCTAAAATTTCTAGGCCTCTGACTAATCTCTTACAAAAAGATATTCCTTTTGTCTTAGATGATGATTGTGTAGAAGCATTTGAAATACTTAAGAAAGCTTTGATTTTTGAACCTATTGTTCAGCCACTTGATTGGAATTTACCCTTTGAAATTATGTGTGATGCTGGTGATTATGATGTACATGTTGTTCTAGGATAGAGAGTTGATAAGAAACTAAATGTTATTCAATATGCTAGTAAAACTCTAGACAGTGCCCAGAGAAATTATGCTACTACTGAAAAAGAATTTTTAGCAGTTGTATTTGCTTGTGATAAGTTCACACCTTATATTGTTGATTCTAAAGTAACTACTCACACTGATCACACTACTATTAAATATCTTATGGAAAAGAAAGATGCTAAACCTAGACTTATTAGATGGGTTCTCTTGCTACAAGAATTTGATGTGCATATTATTGATAGAAAGGGAGCTGAGAACCCCGTTGCAGACAACTTGTCTAGGTTAGAGAATGTTCTTGATGACCCACTACCTATTGATGATAGCTTTCCTGATGAACAATTAGCTTTCATAAATGCTTCTCATACTGCTCCATGGTATGCTGATTATGCTAATTACATTGTTGCTAAATTCATACCACCTAGTTTCACATACCAGCAAAACAAAAAGTGCTTCTATGATTTAAGACATTACTTATGGGATGACCCACACCTTTATAAAGAAGGAGTAGATGGTGTTATTAGATGTTGTGTACCTGAGCATGAACAGGAACAGATCCTATGCAAGTGTCACCCCGAGGCATATGGAGGACACCACGCTGGAGATAGAACTGCACATAAGGTATTGCAATCTGGTTTTATTGGTCTACTCTCTTCAAAGATGCCCGTAAGTTTGTCTTGTCTTGTGATGAATGTCAAAGAATTGGTAACATTAGTAGACGTCAAGAAATGCCTATGAATTATTCTCTTGTTATTGAACCATTTGATGTTTGGGGCTTTGATTATATGGGACCGTTTCCTTCCTCTAACGGGTATACACATATTTTAGTTGCTGTTGATTACATTACTAAGTGGGTAGAAACTATTCCAACTAGTAGTGCTGATCATAACACCTCTATTAAGATGCTTAAAGAAGTTGTTTTTCCAAGGTTTGGAGTCCCTAGATACCTAATGACTGATGGTGGTTCACATTTTATTCATGGTGCTTTCCGTAAAATGCTTGCTAAATATGATGTTAATCATAGAATTGCATCTCCATATCACCCACAGTCTAGTGGTCAAGTAGAATTGAGTAATAGAGAGCTTAAATTGATTTTGCAAAAGACTGTTAATAGATCTAGAAAGAATTGGTCCAAGAAACTTGATGATGCATTATGGGCTTATAGAACTGCATATAAAAATCCTATGGGTATGTCTCCATATAAAATGGTTTATGGAAAAGCATGTCACTTACCTCTCGAACTAGAACATAAGGCATATTGGGCCATTAAAGAGCTCAATTATGATTTCAAACTTGCTGGTGAGAAAAGGTTATTTGACTTTAGCTCACTTGATGAATGGAGAACCCAAGCCTATGACAATGCCAAACTGCTCAAAGAAAAAGTTAAAAGATGGCATGACAAAAGGATACAAAAGCGTGAGTTTAATGTAGGTGATTATGTGTTGCTATTCAACTCTCATTTAAGATTTTCTGCAGGAAAACTTCTCTCTAAATGGGAAGGTCCTTACATTATCGAGGAGGTCTATCGTTCCGGTGCCATAAAAATAACTTCGAAGGCACAAATCCGAAGGTGGTGAACGGTCAGAGGATCAAACATTATATCTTAGGTAATCCCATGAATGTTGAAACTAATGTTATTGAAACCATAACCACGGAGGAATACATAAGGGACACCTTCCAGAATGTTTCAGACTCCGAAAAGGAATAGGTATGTGGTACGGTAAGTAAACCGACTCCAAAACAGTTCCAATAGCAAATTTTCTCCGTTTTGGAATAATTAAGAAAATAGGAAAATAAGAAGTAGTCCGGGAAGGACACGAGGTGTCCACGAGGGTGGAGGGCGTGCCCTACCCCCCTGGGCGTGCCCCCTGCCTCGTGGGCACCTTGTGTGCTGTCACGACTCTGTTTTCTTGCATGATACTTCTTTTGCTCGGTAAAAATTCATTATATAACCTCCCAAAGGTTTTGACCATTGTATCACGCAAATATCCTCTGTCTTTGTTTCGAGCTGTTTTCTGTCAGATTTGTCAAGGCCAAGCATCATGTCGTCACCCTCCTGCAACAATGAAGGCAACGATGCTTGGCTGATGAAGATGGAGCTGAAGAGCGAAGAACTCGGGGATATCCACAAGGAGGATAGGATGAAGAAGGTTATGTAGGATCAAGCTCCGGCGGGAGAAGAAGAAGACATCCAACCTCTTCCCGACCTCTTTACCCCAACTGAGATTGAAGCTTTCAAGATGATTGAGTTAGCTCGCATACAAAACAAGTATCTCACACGTGAAAATATTTTGTTGAAGGATCATATCGTCGCACTCAAGGGCATTATCCGCAAATTGGAAGAGATCCTATGCTCGATGTGCGACTATCCATCATCATCACCACCTTCTTCACTAGCAAAGGGGATATAATCACATGGGTATGGGCACTCCCCTTTGCAACTGCCAAGCTTGGGGGAGGTGCCCCGGTATCGTATCATCATCACACTCCTATCTTTACCGTTTTTCTTAGTTCGGTCCTTTTGGTAATATCTTGATTTAGTAGAATAAAGTTTTGGTATGATTCGGTTTTGATTTTTGCCTTATGATCCCTCTATGTAATCGAGTTCGTGAGCTATATATAATAAAGATTAGTGTTGAGTTAGGGGCTTTGCTATCTTGCTATGATCTTAAGGGAATAAAAGAAAGTATAAAAAGAAATAAATAGATCATATTGATCTTATGGAGAGTAATGACTTCACATATAAAGAGTATGATGAATAAAAATTGTTGAGAGTTGACAAACATAGTTTTGGTCATCGTTGCAATTAATATGAAGTAATAAAGAAAGAGAGGTTCTCACATATAAATATACTATCTTGGACATCTTTTGTGATTGTGATCACTCATTAAAATATGACATGCTAAAGAGTTGAGGTTGGACAAGGAAGACAACGTAATGGGTTATGTTTTCTTACATCCGAAATAAAGTATATTGCCATGGATCATCCAACATGTTGAGCTTGCCTTTCCCCCTCATGCTAGCCAAATTCCTTGCCCCAAGTAGAGATACTACTTGTGCTTTTAAATATCCTTAAACACAATGTGCCATGAGAGTCCACCATATCTACCTATTGATTGAGTAAGATCCTTCAAGTAAGTTGTCATGTTGTATGCAATAAAAATTGCTCTCTAAATATGTATGACTTATTAGTGTGGAGAAAATAAGCTTTATACGATCTTGTGATATGGAAGCAATAAAAGCGACGGACTGCATAATAAAGGTCCATATCACAAGTGGCAATATAAAGTGACGTTCTTTTGCATTAAGATTTCGTGCATCCAACCATAAAAGCACATGACAACCTCTGCTTCCCTCTGCGAAGGGCCTATCTTTTACTTTTTGTCTTATACCTTATGCAAGAGTCATGGTGATCTTCACCTTTCCTTTTTACGTTTTATCCTTTGGCAAGCACCTTGTGTTGGAAAGATCCTGATATATATATATATATCCAATTGGATGTAAGTTAGCATGAACTATTATTGTTGACATTACCCTTGAGCTAAAAGGTTGGGAGGCAACACTATAAGCCCCTATCTTTCTCCGTGTCTGATTAAAACTTCATAGCCATATATATTGCATGAGCGTTAGCAATTGTGAAAGACTAAATGATAGTTGAGTATGTGGACTTGCTGAAAAGCTCTTATATTGACTCTTTCCGATGTTATGATAAATTGCAATTGCTTCAATGACTGAGATCATGGTTGTTGGTTATCAATGAAGCTTCTGATTCATACTTGACATTGTGAATAGATTGTTACTTGAACGTAAGAAATCATGTGACAATATATATATATGTTGCTGTTATAAGAATGATCATGATGCCCTCATGTCCGTATTTTATTTTAGTGACACCTCTATCTCTAAACATGTGGACATATTCTTCGATATCAGCTTCCGCTTGAGGACAAGCGAGGTCTAAGCTTGGGGAGTTGATACATCCATTTTGCATCATGCTTTTATATCGATATTTATTGCATTATGGGCTTTTATTACACGTTATGTCATAATACTTATGGCTATTATCTCTTATTTTATAAGGTTTACATGAAGAGGGAGAATGCCGGCAGCTGGAATTCTGGGCTGGAAAAGGAGCAAATATTAGAGACCTGCACAACTCCAAAAGTGCTGAAACTCCACGAAAGCCATTTTTGGAATTAATAAAACATACTGAGCGGAAGAAATACCAGAGGGGGCCACCCACTATCCACGAGGGTGGGGGGAATGCCCCCTGCCTCGTGGGCCCCTTGGCAGCCTTCCGATGACCATCTTCTCCTATATGAAGTCTTTTACCTTGAAAAAAAATCATAATTAAGCTTTCAGGACGAAACACCGCCGCCACAAGGCAGAACGTTGGCGGAACCAATCTAGGGCTCTGGCGAAGCTGTTCTGCCAGGGAAACATCCCTCCGGGAGGGGGAAATCATCACCATCATCATCACCATCGATCCTCTCATAGGGAGGGGGTCAATCTCCATCAACATATTCACTAGCACCATCTCCTCTCAAACCCTAGTTCATCTCTTGTATTCAATCTTTGTCACAAAACCTCAGATTGGTACCTGTGGGTCACTAGTAGTGTGGATTACTCCTTGTAGTTGATGCTAGTTGGTTTATTTGGTGAAAGATCATATGTTCAGATCCTATATGCATATTAATACCCATCTGATTATGAACATGAATATGATTTGTGAGTAGTTACGTTTGTTCCTGAGGACATGGGTGAAGTCTTGCTATAAGTAGTCATGTGAATTTGGTATTCTTTCAATATTTTGATGAGATGTATGTTGTCTCTCCTCTAGTGGTGTTATGTGAACGTCGACTACATGACACTTCACCATTGTCTGGGCCTAGAGGAAGGCATTGGGAAGTAATAAGTAGATGATGGGTTGCTAGAGTGACAGAAGCTTAAACCCTAGTTTATGCGTTGCTTCATAAGGGGCTGATTTGGATCCACATGTTTCATGCTATGGTTAGGTTTACCTTAATACTTCTTTTGTAGTTGCAGATTCTTGCAATATGGGTTAATAATAAGTGGGATGCTTGTCCAAGAAAGGGCAGTACCCAAGCACCCGTCCACCCACATATCAAATTATCCAAGTAACGAACGTGAATCATATGAGCGTGACGAAAACTAGCTTGACGATAATTCCCATGTGTCCTTGGGAGTGCTTTTCTCTATATAAGAACTTGTCTAGGCTTGTCCTTTGCTACAAAAAGGATTGGGCCATCTTGCTGCACCTTATTTACTTTCATTGCTTGTTACCCATTACGAATTACCTTATCACAAAACTATCTGTTACCGATAATTTCAGTGCTTGCAGAGAATACCTTACTGAAAACCGCTTGTCATTTCCTTCTGCTCCTCGTTGGGTTCGACACTCTTACTTATCGAAAGGACTACAATAGATCCTCTACACTTGTGGGTCATCACATAACAACATACATTGTTCCCTTTGTCATCGGTATGTTACTTTCCCGAGATTCGATCGTCGGTATCATCATACCTAGTTCAATCTCGTTACTGGCAAGTCTCTTTACTCATTCCGTAATACTTCATCCCGCAACTAACTCATTAGTCACATTGCTTGCAAGGCTTATAGTGATGAGCATTACCGAGAGGGCCCAGAGATACCTCTCCGAAACACGGAGTGACAAATCCTAATCTCAATCTATGCCAACCCAATAAACACCTTCTGAGACACCTGTAGAGCATCTTTATAATCACCCGTTTATGTTGTGACTTTTGATAGCACACAAGGTGTTCCTCCGGTATTCGGGAGTTGCATAATCTCATAGTATGAGGGACATGTATAAGTCATGGAGAAAGTAGTAGCAATGAAACTGTAATGATCATAATGCTAAGCTAACGGATGGGTCATGTCCATCACATCATTCTCCTAATGATGTGATCCTGTTCGTCAAATGACAACACATGTCTATGGTTAGGAAATGTAACCATCTTTGATTAACGAGCTAGTCAAGTAGAGGCATACTAGGGAGACTATGTTTTGTCTATGTATTCACACATGTACTAAGTTTCCGGTTAATACAATTCTAGCATGAATAATAAACATTTATCATGAAATAAAGAAATAAATAATAACTTCATTATTGCCTGTAGGGTATATTTTCTTCAATCTTCCACTTGCACTAGAGTCAATAATCTAGTTCACATTGCCATGTGATTTAACACCAATAATTCACATATGTATGTGATTAACACCCATAGTTCACATCGCCATGTGACCAACACCTAAAGAGTTTACTAGAGTCAATAATCTAGTTCACATCGCTATGTGATTAACACCCAAAGAGTACTAAGGTGTGATCATGTTTTGCTTGTGAGAGAAGTTTAGTCAACGGTCTATCACATTAAGAGCCGTATGTATTTTGCAAATATTCTATGTCTACAATGCTCTGCATGGAGCTACTCTAGCTAATTGCTCCCACTTTCAATATGTATCCAAATTGACACTCAGAGTCAGCTGGATCGGTGTAAAAGCTTGCATCGACGTAACTTTTTACGACGAACTCTTTTATCACCTCCATAACCGAGAAATATTTCCTTAGTCCTCACTAAGGATAATTTTGACCGTTGTCCATTGATCTACTCCGAGATCACTATTGTACCCCCTTGCCAAAACCATGGCAAGATACACAATAGGTCTGGTACACAGCATAGCATACTTTATAGAACCTATGACTGAGGCATAGGGAATGACTTTCATTCTCTTTCTATCTTCTTCCATGGTCAGGCTTTGAGTCTTACTCAACTTTACACCTTGTAATACAAGCAAGAACTCCTTCTTTGACTGATCTATTTTGAACTATTTCACAATCTTGTCAAGGTATGTACTCATTGAAAAATCTTATTAAGCATCATGATCTATCTCTATAGATCTTGATGCCCAATATGTAAGGAACTTCACTAAGATCTTTCTTTTAAAATCTCCTTTCAAACTCTCCTTTATGCTTTCCAGAAAATTCTACATCATTTCCGATCAACAATATGACATTCACATATATTTATCAGAAAGGCTGTAGTGCTCCCACTCACTTTCTTGTAAACACAGGCTTCATCGCAAGTCTGTTTAAAACTATATGCTTTGATCAACTCATCAAAGCGTATATTCCAACTCCAAGATGCTTGCACCTATCCATAGATGGATAGCTGGAGCTTGCACACCTTGTTGGTACCTTTAGGATTGACAAAACCTTCTGGCTGCATCATATACAACTCTTCTTTAAGAAATATCCATTTAAGGAATGAAGTTTTGACATCCATTTGCCAGATTTCATAAAATATGACAACTGCTAACATGATTCGGACGGATTTAAGCATCGCTGCAGTTGAGAAAATCTCATTGTAGTCAACACCTTGAACTTGTTGAAAACCTTTTGCGACAAGTTGAGCTTTGTTGATAGTAACACTACTATCAGCGTCCGTCTTCCTCTTGAAGATCCATTTATTTTCTATGGCTTGCCGATCATCGAGCAAGTCCACCAAAGTCCACACTTTGTTCTCATACATGGATCCCATCTCTGATTTCATGGCCTCAAGCCATTTCGCGGAATCTGGGCTCATCTTCGCTTCCTCATAGTTCGTAGGTTCATCATGGTCTAGTAACATGACTTCCAGAATAGGGTTACCATACCACCCTGGTGCAGACCGTATTCTGGTTGACTTACGAGGTTCGGTAGTAACTTGATCTCAAGTTTCATGATCATCATCATTAGCTTCGTCACTAATTGGTGTAGGAATCACTGGAACCGATTTCTGTGATGAACTACTTTCCAATTCGGGAGAAGGTATAATTACCTCATCAAGTTCTACTTTCCTCCCACTCACTTCTTTCGAGAGAAACTCCATCTCTAGAAAGGATCCATTCTTAGCAATTAATATCTTGCCTTCAGATCTGTGATAGAAGGTGTACCCAACAGTTTCCTTTGGGTATCCTATGAAGACACACTTCTCCGATTTGGGTTCGAGCTTACCAGGTTGAAGCTTTTTCACATAAGCATGGCAGCCCCAAACTTTAAGAAACGACAACTTCGGTTTCTTGCCAAACCATAGTTCATAAGGCGTCGTCTCAACGGATTTTGATGGTGCCCTATTTAAAGTGAATGTAGTTGTCTCTAATGTATAACCCCAAAAGATAGTGGTAGATTGGTAAGAGACATCATAGATTGCACCATATCTAATAAAGTGCGGTTACGACGTACGGACACACCATTACGGTGTGGTGTTCTAGGTGGCGTGAGCTGTGAAACTATTCCACATTGTTTTAAATGAAGGCCAAACTCGTAACTCAAAAATTCTCCTCCACGATCAGATCGTAGAAACTTTTATTTTCTTGTTACGATGATTCTCCACTTCACTGTGAAATTCTTTGAACTTTTCAAATGTTTCAGACTTGTGTTTCATTAAGTAGATATACCCATATCTGCTCAAATCATCTATAAAGGCCAGAAAATAATGATACCTGCCATGAGCATCAACACTCATTGGACCGCATACATCAGTATGTATTATTTCCACTAAGTCGGTACCTCGTTCCATTGTTCTGGAGAACGGAGTTTTAGTCATCTTGCCCATGAGGCATAGTTCGCAAGTATCAAATGATTCATAATCAAGTGATTCCAAAAGTCCATCTTTATGGAGTTTCTTCTTGAGCTTTATACCGATATGACCCAAACGGTAGTGCCACAAATAAGTTGCACTATCATTATCAACTTTGCATCTTTTGGCATAAATATTATAAATATGTGTATTAGCACGATCGAGATCCAATAAACCATCAACATTGGGTGTATGACCATAGAAGGTTTTATTCATGTAAACAGAATAACAATTATTCTCTGTCTTAAATGAATAACCGTATTGCAATAAACATGATCTAATCATATTCATGCTCAACGCAAACACCAAATAACATTTATTAAGGGTCAACACTAATCCCGAAAGTATAGGGAGTGTGAAATGATGATCATATCAATCTTGGAACCACTTCCAACACTCATCGTCACTACATCCTCAACTAGTCTCTATTTATTCTGCAACTCCTGTTTTGAGTTACTAATTTTTTAGCAACCGAACAAGTATCAAATACCCAGGGATTACTACGAGCACTAGTAAGGTAGACATCAATAACTTGTATATCAAATATACCTTTGTCCACTTTTCCATCCTTCTTATCCACCAAAGATTCGGGGCAGTTCCACTTCCAGTGACCATTTTCTTTGTAGTAGAAGCACTCAGTTTTAGGCTTAGGTCCAGCTTTCGGCTTCTTCACGGGAGCGATAACTTGCTTGCCTTTCTTCTTGAAGTTCCCTTTCTTTCCCTTTGCCCTTTTCTTGAAACTGGTGGTCTTGTTTAATCATCAACACTTGATGCTCTTTCTTGATTTCTATCTTTGTCGATTTCAGCATCACGAAGAGCTCGGGAATCGTTTTCGTCATCCCTTGCATACTATAGTTCATCACGAAGTTCCAGTAACTTGGAGATGGTGACTAGAGAACTCTGTCAATCACTATCTTATCTGGAATATTAACTCCCACTTGATTCAAGTGATTGTAGTACCTAGACATTCTGAGCACATGCTCACTAGTTGAGCAATTATCCTCCATCTTTTAGGTGAAGTACTTGTCAGAGGTCTCATACCTCTTGACACGGGCATGAGTCTGAAATACCAATTTCAGCTCTTGGAACATCTCATATGCTCCATAAAGTTTCAATTTTTTTTGAAGTCTCGGTTCTAAGACATAAAGAATGGTGCACTAAACTATCAAGTAGTCATCATATTGAGCTAGCCAAACATTCATAATGTCTACATCTGCTCCTGCAATAGGTCTGTCACCTAGCGGTGCATCAAGGACATAATTCTTCTGTGCAGTGCTACGTCTTGAGCTTGCTTTGGTTTTCCTTGAAGAGGAAAGGGTGATGTAGCACAGTAGCATAAGTATTTCCCTCAGTTTTTGAGAACCAAGGTATCAATCTAGTAGGAGGTGTTGGGGAACGTAGCAGAAATTCAAAATTTTCCTACGTGTCACCAAGATCTATCTATGGAGAAACCAGGAACGAGGGGAAGGAGAGTGCATCTACATACCCTTGTAGATCACTAAGAGGAAGCGTTCAAGAGAACGGGGTTGAAGGAGTTGTACTCATCGTGATCCAAATCACCGGAGATCCTAGTGCTGAACAGACGGCACCTCCACGTTCAACACATGTACAGCCCGGTGACGTCTCCCACGCCTTGATCCAGCAAGGAGAGAGGGAGAGGTTGAGGAAGACTCCATCCAGCAGCAGCACAACGGCGTGGTGGTGATGGAGGAGCGTGGAAATCCTGCAGGGCTTCGCCAAGCACCGCGGGAGAGGAGGAGGGAGAGAGGTAGGGCTGCGCCAGGGAGAGGTGAAACTCATGTGTTGGCAGCCCCAAAACCCTCAAGTATATATAGGGGAGAGGGAGAGGGTGCGCCTCCTCTAGGGTTTCCACCCCAAGGGGTGCGGCTGCCCCAATCCCATCTAAGGGTGGCGGCCAAGGGGGGAGAGGGGGGAAACTTGCCCCCCAAGTTGGGTGGAAGCACCCCCTCCCCAAACCCTAGGTGCCTTGGGCCCTTGTGGGGGGGCGCACCAGCCCACTTGGGGCTGGTCACCTCCCACACTTGGCCCATGCAGCCCTCCGAGGCCAGTGGCCCCACTTGGTGGACCCCCGGGACCCTCCCGGTGGTCCCGGTACGTTATTGATAAAACCCGAAACTTTTTCGGTGACCAAAACATGACTTCCCATATATAAATCTTTACCTCCGGACCATTCTGGAACTCCTCATGACGTCCGGGATCTCATCCGGGACTCCGAACAACATTCGGTAACCACATACAAACTTCCTTTATAACCCTAGCGTCATCGAACCTTAAGTGTGTAGACCCTACGGGTTCGGGAACCATGCAGACATGACCGAGACGTTCTCCGGTCAATAACCAACAGCGGGATCTGGATACCCATGTTGGCTCCCACATGTTCCACGATGATCTCATCGGATGAACCACGATGTCAAGGACTCAATCGATCCCGTATACAATTCCCTTTGTCTAGCGGTATTGTACTTGCCCGAGATTCAATTGTCGGTATCCGATACCTTGTTCAATCTCGTTACCGGCAAGTCTCTTTACTCGTTCCGTAACACATCATCCCGTGATCAACCCCTTGATCACATTGTGCACATTATGATGATGTCCTACCGAGTGGGCCCAGAGATACCTCTCCGTTAACCGGAGTGACAAATCCCAGTCTCGATTCGTGCCAACCCAACAGACACTTTCGGAGATACCTGTAGTGCACCTTTATAGCCACCTAGTTACGTTGTGACGTTTGGTACACCCAAAGCATTCCTACGGTATCCGGGAGTTGCACAATCTCATGGTCTAAGGAAAAGATACTTGACATTAGAAAAGCTTTAGCATACGAACTACACGATCTCTATGCCAGGCTTAGGATTGGGTCTTGTCCATCACATCATTCTCCTAATGATGTGATCCCGTTATCAATGACATCCAATGTCCATGGTCAGGAAACCGCAACCATCTATTGATCAACGAGCTAGTCAACTAGAGGCTTACTAGGGACATGGTGTTGTCTATGTATCCACACATGTATCTGAGTTTCCTATCAATACAATTATGACATGGATAATAAACGATTATCATGAACAAGGAAATATAATAATAACTAATTTATGATTGCCTCTAGGGCATATTTCCAACAGTCTCCCACTTGCACTAGAGTCAATAATCTAGTTCACATCGCCATCTGATTAACACTCACACGTCACATCGCCATGTGACCAACATCCAAAGAGTTTACTAGTGTCATTAAACTAGTTCACATCATCAGGTGATTAAGACTCAATGAATTCTGGGGTTTGATCATGTTTTTCTTGTGAGAGAGGTTTTAGTTAACGGCTCTGCAACTTTCAGATCCGTATGTACTTCACAAATCTCTAGGTCATTCTGTAAATGCTGCTTCCATGCTCCACTTGGAGCTATTCCAAATGGGTTGTTCCACTATACGTATCCGGTTTGCTACTTAGAGTCATTCGGATAGGTGTTAAAGCTTGCATCGACGCAACTCTTTACATCGAACTCTTTATCACCTCCATAACCGAGAAACATATCCTTATTCCTCAAAGGATAATTTTGACCGCCATCTGGTGATCCAGTCCTTGATCACCTTTGTACCCTCTTGCCAGACATGTGGCAAGGCACACATCAGGTGCGGTACTTAGCATAGCATACTGTAGAGCCTACGTCTAAAGCATAGGGGACGACCTTCGTCCTTTCTCTCTTTTATGCCGTGGTCGAGCTTTAAGTCTTAACTTCGTACCTTACTACTCAGGCAAGAACTCCTTCTTTGACTGATCCATCTTGAACACCTTCAAGATCATGTCAAGGTATGTGCTCATTTGAAAGTATTATTAAGCATTTTGATCTATCTTATAGATCTTGACGCTTATTGTTCAAGTAGCTCAATCCAGGTTTTCCCTTGAAAAACACTTTTCAAATAACCCTATATGCTTTCCAGAAATTCTACATCATTTCTGATCAACAATATGTCAACAACATATACTCATCAGAAATTCTATAGTGCTCCCACTCTCTTCTTTGGAAATACACGTTTCTCATAAACTTTGTATAAACCCAAAATCTTTGATCATCTCATCAAAGCGTACATTCCAACTCCGAGATGCTTACTCCAGCCCTTAGAAGGATCCCTGGAGCCAGCATACCTTTTAGCATCCTTAGAATCGACAAAACATTTCTGATTGTATCACATACAACCTTTCCTTACGAAAACTGGTAAGGAAACTCGTTTTGACATCCATCTGCTAGATTTCATAAATGCAGCTAATGCTAACATGATTCCGACGGACTTAAGCATAGCTACGGATGAGAAAATCTCATCGTAGTCAACTCCTTGAACTTGTGAAAAAACTCTTCGCCACAAGTCGAGCTTCATAGACGGTGACATTACCGTCCACGTCCGTCTTCTTCTTAAAGATCCATTTGTTTCAATGGCTTGCCGATCATTGGGCAAGTCCACCAAAGTCCATGCTTTGTTCTGATACATGGATCCTATCTCGGATTTCATGGCTTCTAACCATTTGTCGGAATTTGGGCCCACCATCGCTTCTCCATAGCTCATAGGTTCATTGTTGTCTAGCAACATAACCCTCAAGACAGGATTACTGTGCCACTCTGAAGTGGTACGCATCCTTGTCACCCTACGAGGTACGGTAGTGACTTGATCCAAAACTTCATGATCACTATCATAAGCTTCTACTTCAGTTGGTGTAGGTGCCATAGGAACAACTTCCTATGCCCTGCTACACACTAGTTGAAGTGACAGTTCAATAACCTCATCAAGTCTCCACCATCCTCCCACTCAATTCTTCGAGACAAACTTTTTCTCGAGAAAGGACCCGATTCAAGAAACAATCCCTATTGCTTTCGGATCTGAATTAGGAGGTATACCCAACTGTTTTGGGTGTCCTATGAAGATGCATTTTATCTGCTTTGGGTTCGAGCTTATCAACCTGAAACTTTTTCACATAAGCGTCGCAGCCCCAAACTTTTAAGAAACGACAACTTAGGTTTCTCCAAATGGTGTCTTCTCAACGGAATTACGTGGTGCCCTATTAAAGTGAGTGCGGTTGTCTCTAATGCCTAACCCATGAACGATAGTGGTAATTCGACAAGAGACATCATGGTATGCACCATATCCAATAGGGTGCAACTATGATGTTCGGACACACCATCACACTATGGTGTTCCAGGCGGTATTAATTGTGAAACAATTTCCACAATGTCTTAATTGCGTGCCAAAGCTCGTAACTCAGACACTCATCTCTATGATCATATCATAGACATTTTATCCTCTTGTCACGATGATCTTCAACTTCACTATGAAATTACTTGAACCATTCAATAATTCAGACTTGTGCTTCATCAAGTAAATATACTTAGTATCTACTCAAATCATCCATGAAGTAAGAACATAACGATATTCACTGCATGCCTCAACACTCAATGGACTGCACACATCAAAATGTGTTACTTCCTACAAGTTGCTTTCTTATTCCATTTTACTGAAAACGAGGCTTTCAGTCATCTTGCCTATGTGGTATGATTTGCATATCTCAAGTGATTCAAAATCAAGTGAGTCCAAACGATCCATCTGCATGGAGTTCCTTCATGCGTATACACCAATAGACATGGCTCGCATGTCTCAAACTTTTCAAAAACGAGTGAGTCCAAAGATCCATCAACATGGAGCTTCTTCATGCGATTTATACCAATATGACTTACATGGCAGTGCCACATGTAAGTGGTACTATCATTACTATCTTATATCTTTTGGCATGAAAATGTGTATCACTACGATCGAGATTCAATAAACCATTCCTTTAGGTGCAAGACCATTGAAGGTATTAATCAAATAAATAGAGTAACCATTATTCTCCTTAAATGAATAAACGTATTGCGATAGACATTATGCAATCATGTCTATGCTCAACGCAAACACCAAATGACAATTATTCAGGTTTAATACTAATCTTGATGGTAGAGGGAGCGTGCGATGTTTGATCACATCAAACTTGGAAACACTTCCAACACATATCGTCAGCTCACCTTTAGCTAGTCTCCGTTTATTCCGTAGCCTTTTATTTCGAGTTACTAACTCTTAGCAACCGAACCGGTATCTAATACCCTGGTGCTACTAGGAGTACTAGTAAATTACACATTAACATAATGTATATCCAATATACTTCTATCGACCTTTCCAGCCTTCTTATCTACCAAGTATCTAGGGTAACTCTGCTCCAGTGGTTGTTCCCCTTATTACAGAAACACTCAGTCTTGGGTTAAGGTTCAACCTTGGGTTTCTTCACTGGGGCAGCAGCTGATTTGCCGTTTCATGAAGTATCCCTTCTTGCCCTTCTTGAAACTAGTGGTTTCACCAACCATCAACAATTGATGCTTCTTCTTGATTTCTACTTTCGCGGTGTCAAACATCGTGAATACATCAAGGATCATCATATCTATCCTTGATATGTTATAGTTCATCACGAAGCTCTAGTAGCTTGGTGGCAATGACTTTGGAGAAACATCACTATCTCATCTGGAAGATCAACTCCCACTCGATTCAAGTGATTGTTGTACTCAGACAATCTGAGTACAAGCTCAATGATTGAGCTTTTCTCCCTTAGTTTGCAGGCTAAGAAAATCGTCGGAGGTCTCATACCTCTTGACGTGGGCACGAGCCTGAAATCCCAATTTCAGCCCTCGAAACATCTCATATGTTCCGCGACGTTTCGAAAACGTCTTTGGTGCCTCTACTCTAAACCATTTAACTGAAATATCACGTAGTTATCAAAACGTGTATGTCCAATGTTCGCAACATCCACAAACGACATTTGGGGTTCAGCACACTGAGCGGTGCATTAAGGACATAAGCTTTCTACTATCCGCATAATCGCTACTTTCAACTTTCAACTATATTTTCTCTAGGACCAAATCTAAACAGTGGAACTAAAGCGCGAGCTTACGACATAATTTGCAAAGATCTTTTTGACTATGTTCAGGATAATTAAGTTCATCTCATGAACTCCCACTCAGATAGACATCCCTCTAGTCATCTAAGTGATTACATGATCCGAGTCAACTAGGCCGTGTCCGATCATCACGTGAGACGGACTAGTCATCATCGGTGAACATCTTCATGTTGATCGTATCTACTATACGACTCATGCTCGACCTTTCGGTCTCTTGTGTTCCGAGGCCATGTCTGTACATGCTAGGCTCGTCAAGTCAACCTAAGTGTTTTGCGTGTGTAAATCTATCTTACACCCGTTGTATGTGAACGTAAGAATCCATCACACCCGATCATCACGTGGTGCTTAGAAACGACGAACTTTCGCAACGGTGCACAGTTAGGGGGAACACTTTCTTGAAATTTTAATGAGGGATCATCTTATTTACTACCGTCGTTCTAAGCAAATAAGATGTATAAACATGATAAACATCACATGCAATAAAATAGTGACATGATATGGCCAATATCATATTGCTCCTTTTGATCTCCATCTTCGGGGCTCCATGATCATCATCGTCACCGGCATGACACCATGATCTCCATCATCATGATCTCCATCATCGTGTCTCCATGAAGTTGTCTCTCCAACTTATTACTTCTACTACTATGGCTACCGGTTAGCAAGAAAGTAAAGTAATTACATGGCGTTGTTCAATGACACGCAGGTCATACAATAAATAAATACAACTCCTATGGCTCCTGCCGGTTGTCATACTCATCGACATGCAAGTCGTGAATCCTATTACAAGAACATGATCAATCTCATACATCACATATCATTCATCACATTCTTCTTGGCCATATCACATCACATAGCATACCCTGCAAAAACAAGTTAGACGACCTCTAATTGTTGTTTGCATGTTTTACGTGGCTGCTATGGGTTTCTAGCAAGAACGTTTCTTACCTACGCAAAAACCACAACGTGATATGTCAATTGCTATTTACCCTTCATAAGGACCCTTTTCATCGAATCCGTTCCGACTAAAGTGGGAGAGACTGGCACCCGCTAGCCACCTTATGCACCAAGTGCATGTCAGCCGGTGGAACCTGTCTCACGTAAGTGTACGTGTAAGGTCGGTCCAGGCCGCTTCATCCCACAATACCGTCGAAACAAGATTGGACTAGTAACGGTAAGCATATTGAACAAGATCAACGCCCACAACTACTTTGTGCTCTACTCGTGCAAAGAATCTACGCAATAGACCTAGCTCTGATACCACTGTTGGGGAACGTAGCAGAAATTCAAAATTTTCCTACGTGTCACCAAGATCTATCTATGGAGAAACCAGCAACGAGGGGAAGGAGAGTGCATCTACATACCCTTGTAGATCGCTAAGCGGAAGCGTTCAAGAGAACGGGGTTGAAGGAGTCGTACTCGTTGTGATCCAAATCACCGGAGATCCTAGTGCCGAACGGACGTCACCTCCGCGTTCAGCACACGTACAACCAGGTGACGTCTCCCACGCCTTGATCCAGCAAGGAGAGAGGGAGAGGTTGAGGAAGACTCCATCCAGCAGCAGCACAACGGCGTGGTGGTGATGGAGGAGCGCGGCAATCCTGCAGGGCTTCGCCAAGCACCGCGGGAGAGGAGGGAGAGAGGTAGGGTTGCGCCAGGGAGAGGTGAAACTCATGTGTTGGCAGCCCCAAAACCCTCAAGTATATATAGGGGAGAGGGAGGGGGTGCGCCCCCTCTAGGGTTTCCACCCCAAGGGGTGCGGCTACCCCAATCCCATCTAAGGGTGGCGGCCAAGGGGGGAGAGGGGGGAAACTTGCCCCCCAAGTTAGGTGGAAGCACCCCCTCCCCAAACCCTAGGCGCCTTGGGCCCTTGTAGGGGGGGGGGGGCGCACCAGCCCACCTGGGGCTGGTCACCTCCCACACTTGGCCCATGCAGCCCTCCGAGGCCGGTGGCCCCACTTGGTGGACCCCCGGGACCCTCCCGGTGGTCCCGGTACGTTATCGATAAAACCCGAAACTTTTTCGGTGACCAAAACAGGACTTCCGATATATAAATCTTTACCTCCGGACCATTCCGGAACTCTTCGTGACGTCTGGGATCTCATCCGGGACTCCGAACAACATTTGGTAACCACATACAAACTTCCTTTATAACCCTAGCATCATCGAACCTTAAGTGTGTAGACCCTACGGGTTCGGGAACCATGCAGACATGACCGAGACGTTCTCCGGTCAATAACCAACAGCGGGATCTAGATACCCATGTTGGCTCCCACATGTTCCACGATGATCTCATCGGATGAACCACGATGTCAAGGACTCAATCGATCCCGTATACAATTCCCTTTGTCTAGCGGTATTGTACTTGCCCGAGATTCGATCGTCGGTATCCGATACCTTGTTCAATCTCGTTACTGGCAAGTCTCTTTACTCATTCCGTAACACATCATCCCGTGATCAACCCCTTGATCACATTGTGCACATTATGATGATGTCCTACCGAGTGGGCCCAGAGATACCTCTCCGTTAACCGGAGTGACAAATCCCAGTCTCGATTCGTGCTAACCCAACAGACACTTTCGGAGATACCTGTAGTGCACCTTTATAGCCACCCAGTTACGTTGTGACGTTTGGTACACCCAAAGCATTCCTACGGTATCCGGGAGTTGCACAATCTCATGGTCTAAGGAAAAGATACTTGACATTAGAAAAGCTTTAGCATACGAACTACACGATCTCTGTGCTAGGCTTAGGATTGGGTCTTGTCCATCACATCATTCTCCTAATGATGTGATCCCGTTATCAATGACATCCAATGTCCATGGTCAGGAAACCGCAACCATCTGTTGATCAACGAGCTAGTCAACTAGAGGCTTACTAGGGACATGGCGTTGTCTATGTATCCACACATGTATCTGAGTTTCCTATCAATACAATTATAGCATGGATAATAAATGATTATCATGAACAAGGAAATATAATAATAACTAATTTATTATTGCCTCTAGGGCATATTTCCAACAGGAGGCTCCTCAAAAGACCCACACACCTACACAAACAAACATGAACCTCACAACCAACACGATAAAGGGGTTGTCAATCCCTTCAGGGCCACTTGCAAAAGTGAGATCCGATAGAGATAATATGATAAGATAAATATTTTTGGTATTTTTATGATATAGATTGGAAAAGTAAAGATGCAAATAAAAGTAGATTGAAAACTTATATAATAAAAGATAGACCCGGGGGCCATAGGTTTCACTAGTGGCTTCTCTCAAGATAGCATAAGTATTACGGTGGGTGAACAAATTACTGTCAAGCAACTGATAGAAAAGTGCATAGTTATGAGATTATCTAGGCATGATAATGTATATAGGAATCACGTCTGTGACAAGTAGACCGACTCCTGCATGCATCTACTACTATTACTCCACACATCGACCGCTCCTGCCTGCATCTAGAGTATTAAGTCCATGAAGAACAGAGTAACACATTAAGAAAGATGACATGATGTAGAGGGATAAACTCATGCAATATGATATAAACCCCATCTTCTTATCCTCGATGGCAACAATACAATATGTGCCTTGCTACCCCTGCTGTCACTGGGAAAGGACACCGCAAGATTGAACCCAAAGCGAAGCACTTCTCCCATTGCAAGAAAGATCAATCTAGTAGGCCAAACCAAACTAATAATTCGAAGAGACTTGCAAAGATAACTTAATCACACATAAAAGAATTTAGAGGAGATTCATATATTTCTCATAGATAAACTTGATCATAAACCCATAATTCATCGGATCTCGACAAACACACCACAAAAAGAGTTACATCGAATAGATCTCCAAGAAGATCAAGGAGAACTTTGTATTGATATTCAAAGAGAGAGAATAAGCCATCTAGCTAATAACTATGGACCCAAAGGTCTGTGGAAAACTACTCACAACTCATCGGAGAGGCCTTGGAGATGATGTAGAGGCCCTCCGTGGTGGATTCCCCCTCTGGCGGAGCGCCGACGACGGCTCCAAGATGGGATCTCGCGGATACAGAAGGTTGCAGCGGTGGAATTAGGTTCTCGTGGTTGCTTCTGATGGTTTCAGGGTACGGGTGTATATATAGGAGGAAGACGTCGGTGGACAATCGAGGGCCCCACGAGGGTGGGGGGCGCGCCCACCCCCAGGGGGTGCGCCGGGCACCCTCGTGGCTACCTCGTTTGTTGCTTGACGTCCACTCCAAGTCTCCCAGTTGGCATTTGTTCCAAAAATATCGTTCCCGAAGGTTTCATCCCGTTTGGACTCCGTTTGATATTCCTTTTCTTCGAAACACTGAAATAGGAAAAAAACAGCAATTCGGGTTGGGCCTCCGGTTAGTAGTTTAGTCCCAAAAATGATATAAAAGTGTAGAATAAAGCCCATAAACATCCAGAACAGGTAATATAATAGCATGGAACAATCAAAAATTATAGATACGTTGGAGAGGTATCATGCAACAGTGAGGATAAACCTCAGATCATGGACCCAGTCCGCATCATTGCTACTATCATCTTTCAACTTAGTTTTCTCTAGGAATATATAAAAAACATAGGGAAGCTATAACGCGAGCTATTGATCTACAACATAACTTGCAAAATACTATCAGGACTAAGTTCATGATAAATTAAAGTTCAATTAATCATATTACTTTTTAAGAACTCCCACTTAGATAGACATCCCTCTAGTCATCTAAATGATCATGTGATCCGAATTAACTAAACCATGTCCGATCATCACGTGAGATGGAGTAGTTTTCAATGGTGAACATCACTATGTTGATCATATCTACTATATGATTCACGCTCGACCTTTCGATCTCTAGTGTCCCGAGGCCAAATCTTCATATGCTAGGCTCGTCAAGTTTAACCCGAGTATTCTGCATGTGCAAAACTGGCTTGCACCCGTTGTATGTGAATGTAGAGCCTATCACACCCGATCATCATATGGCGCCTCAGCACGAAGAACTGTCGCAACGGTGCATACTCAGGGAGAACACTTTATACCTTGAAATTTTAGTAAGGGGTCATCTTATAATGCTACCATCGTACTAAGCAAAATAAGATCCATAAAAGATAAACATCACATGCAATCAAAATATGTGATATGATATGGCCATCATCATCTTGTGCTCATGATCTCCATTACTGAAGCATCGTCATGATCTCCATCGTCACCGACGC
The DNA here is from genome assembly GCF_002162155.2 of Triticum dicoccoides. Classification (NCBI taxonomy): domain Eukaryota; kingdom Viridiplantae; phylum Streptophyta; class Magnoliopsida; order Poales; family Poaceae; genus Triticum; species Triticum dicoccoides. The sequence goes on along the minus strand of NC_041393.1, from coordinate 86,895,548 downwards.
GACACCTTGATCTCCATCGTAGCATCGTTGTCGTCTCGCCAACTATTGCTTCTACGACTATCGCTACCGCTTAGTGATAAAGTAAAACAATTACATGGCGATTGCATTGCATACAATAAAGCGACAACCATATGGCTCCTGCCAGTTGCCGATAACTCTGTTACAAAACATGATCATCTCATACAACAATTTATATCACATCATGTCTTGACCATATCACATCACAACAAGCCCTGCAAAAACAAGTTAGACGTCCTCTACTTTGTTGTTGCAAGTTTTACGTCGCTGCTATGGGCTTCTAGCAAGAACCGTTCTTACCTATGCATCAAAACCACAATGATTTTTTCATCAAGTGTGCTGTTTTAACCTTCAACAAGGATCGACCGTAGTCAACTCGATTAAACTAAAGTTGGAGAAACATACACCCACCAGCCACTAGTGTGCAAAGCACGTCAGTAGAACTAGTCTCATGAACGCGGTCATGGAATGTTGGTCTAGGCCGCTTCATCCAACAATACTGCCGAATCAAAGTAAGACGTTGGTGGTAAGCAGTATGACTATCATCGCCACAACTCTTTGTGTTCTACTCGTGCATATGATCTACGCATAGACCTGGCTCGGGTGCCACTGTTGGGGAACGCAGTAATTTCAAAAAAATTCCTACGATCACGCAAGATCTATCTAGGATATGCATAGCAACGAGACGGGAGAGTGTGTGCACGTACACTCGTAGACTGAAAGTGGAAGCATTTAGTTAATACAGTTGATGTAGTCGAACTTCTTCACGATCCAACCGATCCAAGCACCGAACATACGACATCTCCGCGTTCAGCACACGTTCAGCCCGATGACATCCCTCGAGCTCTTGATCTAGTTGAGGACAAGGGAGAGTTTCGTCAGCACAACGGGGTGGCAACGGTTTTGATGATGTTACCGGCCCAGGGCTTCGCCTAAGCACTACGATGATATGACCGAGGTGTGTAACTATGGAGGTGGGCACCGCACACGGTTAAGAGAACTTGATCTGTGCTTCGGGTTGCCCCCTTGACCCCGTATATAAAGGCGGGAGGAGGAGGCCGTCCAAGGGGGAGGCGCACCAAGAGGGGGAGTCCTACTAGGACTCCCTAGTCCTAGTAGGATTCCACTTCCCTTTCCTTTCCGGAATAGGAGAAGAGGGAAAGAGGTGGAGGAGAAGGAGGAAAGGGGGGGTGCACCCACTCCCCTAGTCCAATTCGGTTTGGGCTAGCGGGGCGCGTGCCTCCACCTGGCCGCTGCCTCCTCTCTTCCACCAACACCCATGAAGGCCCATTAATCCCCCGGGAGGTTCTGGTAACCTCCTAGTACTCCAAAAAAGCCCGAACCTTTCGGAAACCTTTTCAGTGTCCGAACATAACCTTCCAATATATCAATCTTTATGTCTCGACAATTTCGAGACTCCTCGTCACGTCCGTGATCTCATATGGGACTCCTCGTCACGTCCGTGATCTTATATGAGACTCCTCGTTACGTTTGTGATCTTTTTGTTGGCGTATGTGTCTTAACTCGTGTTATTGGGCAGTAATTGTTTCCTTTCTACCTCCTTTTGCAAAAAGGGCTATCCATTTTCACCTCGTTGCTATTGCGACCTTTTGGTCAACTGCAGAAATCACTTTCGTCTTAAGAGTGTTTTGTGCAGTTCCGCCAAAATGTCACACGGGCAACGTTTTTACATTTCTGTGGGACTGCAGAAAGGGAGATTGGTTTTGCTATCCTCCTCATCCATCTCCGTGCCTAATCTTGTCCAACAAGTAGTTAGTCCTAAAGAGAGATCGTAGAGGTGATTGGCTACTATTTGTGTGTGTTATGTTTCATCATCTAGTTCCACTATTATTGTAATCACACTGACTGGATATCTTTGCAAATAGGGATGGTCCACTCGATTTTAGTGGAGCTGCACAAAATGATCGGATTGTGGTGTCCTCCATACACCTCTTTTTTGGCTACAAAGCTGGGTGAAACTAGCTGCCTAGCAATAAACACTGTGCCCAGGAAATGAGCCATGCCTATGAACAACATTGATCAATTATATATTTTTCTTTATTTGTATCCCACAACTTTGCCTTCAGTTGTGATGTGAATATTGGCGCTGATCTGCGAACCATTGAGATGCATTAGCAGCCATGGTAGTTTCATTTGTATTTGATGGAATGTTGTAACGAGATAATCTTGAGGCAAGAGACATGAATCCTAAGTTGAAACCTATTTTTTGCGGGAACCAAAGTTGAAACCTTCATGGCATCATAGTGCAATTTCATTAAAATTATGCGTACATAAAAACAAATCTTGAAGGATTGATAGCAATGCCAGAAACAATTCAACTTCGTTTCGCTGACATGTGGGATATCCTTCATCCGGCTCCACCTACCATGCAGCAATATTGACTGCACAACTGCAGGGAAAGATTCACCCCGGTCGTTGCGCCGCAGTAGTAATGACTAGTGAGCAGTCAAATCACAGAGCCCCGCCTTCACCATAGTAAGTTGCTCGGACGAAGCAACCATCATTTCTCTGTTCCTTGAATCCATTGGTACTCCCATATTCCCAGAGTAATAAGTTGCTCGCGCGAAGCAACCATCACTTCACCTTTCGCACAATAAGTACTAGTACCTCCTTTTTTACTCTAGAAACAACCACACGCGAATATTGGCGGTAGCAGCACAGCAACTGAATCAAAAATCGAAACCATCCAATGAACTACTACTAATGGAGAGCATTTGCTAGTACGTATCATGTACTCCGTCTGCCCATGTATATAGGGCTGAATGCATTTTCCGAGACCAACTTTGGCCTTGTTTAGATCCATGGGTTATATTTAGTTTGAGCTAGTTGGGGCTCAAATAGCCCTAAAGTATCCAAACATGAGAGTTAAATTGGAGCATGCATGCGCATCCACCGCTTGTAAGAAAAAGTTTCTCCTCGTGCCTAAAGTACCTATGTTACTCCCACAATGAACTGCTGCACGCCCACCACTTGTAAGCAAAAGTTTCTCCTTGTGCTGCGAGCCACCGTGCCGCGTTGGCGAGGGAGAAGGTGTAGTAAGCAAGCTTCTCGTCATTCTACGAGTTGACATAACACATCAAAGTTATTTAGTACGCACTCTCTCCAAAAAAGGGCTGACCATGTCATGGCTACCATCCCGTGCTCCGTCGTTGAGTACGTGCACTATTCACATGCCATCAAGGAGAAAAAATATTGCACAGTAGGTGCCATCGAAGTGCATGACTCACTTAAGCACTGCTTATCTGATTATCTCCATTTTCTTGCATGACACGTGCACCTTGATGCTAGATGTCTCGCGTGTTGGCAAAAGGATGAACAAAGCTCATGTCAAAAAAAATAGTGGAAGAACATAGATTCCTGACGACCGAGAAGGAGCAAGGAACCTCGTGGTGGAGCGTCTGCACTCATTATATTTTATATTATTCAGTGATATAAAATCAACCAATCATCTCCATAGTGGACTAGAAGTGTACGAAACACGACAACCCAATGTAGTTATATCATACTACATGGCTAACCCATGCTATCACCATATTTCTTGGCTTCCGTGTGACACCTAGCTCTAGTAATCTAGCAGCCGTATTACTTCTCGCTCCTCGTCTCTCTCAAAGTGCGGCAGGCTGGCGTTTTTGCCGTCTATTAAGGTCGGTTAACTCATCACATGTTAGCGACATGCCGAGAGCATTTAAAAAAAATGATGTGCTCTATTGTTATGCCAAGAAGAGGAAGTGCTTTGATCGACGGACCAAACGAGACAGGCGTGCCGTGTCATGACTGGGTCCAGTTTCTTATTTTGAACTCGTTTAGAACACTTGGTTTTGACTATTGATAAGATTTTATATAGGGCCTAATGTATTCTTCGAGGATGACTTTGACTATTGATAAGATTTTATATAATTTGAAAATTATATCATTCAAAGATCCTTTCACGTTTTGTTTTAAAAAAGTAGGTCCTTTCACATACGAATTTGACTGTATGCTTTGAGCAAGTTGCATGTCCTATACTGCTCCTGTTTGGATACTCTAACTCAACTAGAGGTTAGACTAACTCATGACTAACCCTGAACTAACTGTAGCCAAAGAGGTGTTTGGGTGATAGGGTTAGATTGATAATAAATGCACTTGATGGAGACAGAAAAGTGAGTTTTCAGTGGGCCCAATGAGAACTATCTCCAATTAGCACCTCTTGGGTGGGATAGTTTTTTTGGTGGGTTCATGCAACTTGCTCCAATTTAACCCTCATGCTTGGATACTTTAGGGCTATTTGAGCCCCAACTAGCTCAAACTAACTCTAACCCATGGATCCAAAGAGGGCCAAAGTTAGCCTCAGAAAACGCATTAAGCCCTATATACATGGACATACGGAGTACATGATACATACTAGCAAGCGCTCACCAGTAGTAGTAGTTTATTGGTTGGTTTTGATTTTTGATTCAGTTGCTGTGCTGCTACCATCCAATATTCGTGTGTGGTTGTTTCTAGAATAAAAAGGAGGTACCCCTACTTATGTTACTCCCACTATGCCCAGCCTAAGGTTAGTAGGTGCCCTTGCGCTTGGCTCTTCGCCTCTGACGGAAGTCGAACAATAATGATGGTACTACATAAGTACTTCTGGCAATCTGACACCAAATGAACTGCTACACGTCCATCACTTGTAAGCAAAATTTTCTCCTCATGCTACGAGCCACCGCGCACGCGTTGGCGAGGGATAAGGTGTAGTAAGCAAGCTTCTCGTCATTCCGCGAGTTAACGGGACACATCAAAGTTATTTAGTATGTACTCTCACCAAAAAAGGGTTGACCATGTCATGGCTACCATCCTGTGCTCCGTCGTTGAGTGCGTGCACTATTCATGTGCGATCGAGGAGAAAAAATATTGCGTAGTAGGTGCCATCGAAGTGCATGACTCGCTGACGCACTGCTTCTTGTCATTCTGCGAGTTGATGGGACACATCAAAGTTATTTAACGTACTCTCTCCAAAAAAGGGCTGACCATGTCATGGCTACCATCCCGTGCTCCGCCGTTGAGTACATGCACTATTCACGTGCCATCGAGGAGAAAAAATATTGCATAGTAGGTGCCATCGAAGTGCACGACTCACTTATGCACTGCTTATCTGATTATCTCCATTTTCTTGCATGACACATGCACCTTGATGCTAGATGTCTCGCGTGTTGGCAAAAGGATGAACAAAGCTCATGTAAAAAAAGAGTTAAAGAACATAGATTCCCGATGACCGAGAAGGAGCAAGGAACCTCGCGGTGGAGCGTCTGCAAGGAACCTTGGGCATTTCCCCTATTTTTTGCCGCCTGCCCACCTATAAACAACTAAAAGAACATGAACTCTTCGCTAACCACTAGAGACGATACATCAGGATGCTAAGTTGAAGATGTTTTTATAGTTTATATTGATAACCACACAAGAAGCCACACATGTACACACGCCAACGCACTAACTCATGCTGATCCAACTCATGCACATACGCGCACAACATGGAGCACACAACGCACGTACACAACACATGCATGCACACACACTCGGCCGCAGAATGCATGTGAATAACACATGAATGCGCACACACTCGGCTGCATGGAGGCGTGCGCCATCTGCGGCAACGTCCAATTCGTCATGCTACGTCGAAGCTCGCACACAACGGCGCCTACGCATCTCTTGCAGCACCTCTTTGTCATTGTTGCTCAACGACTAGTCAGAGATGAAGACGACCGCAGCCTCGGCCTTAGAGCTAGCACCGATGGAAAAGCACGCACGTTGCACGCACACGAGCACATACGGAGTGCCCACGACGTGGTGTGTCCCCAGTTGCCTCTACTCTTCTGCGCATGTTGTCTATCAAGGCAGCTGCATGCCTAATGATGATGTGGGTGAGATCTTCTAGGACTCAGATGATGACAAGGAAAATTATGAGACTACCCATAGTGGGAGTAACATAGGTAGTAACATCACACATGTCTAGATAAAGTAGATGATGTGGCAAGCAATAAATGAAGAAAGAGAGGTAATTAGTAATATCACACATATCAAGGCAAGATGTGTCTATAGCCTAATAAATGAAGTGTTGCATGTTACCACACATGTGTTACTATAGAGGTAGTAACATAGACTAGTAACATGAGTATGTTACTACCCATTGTGGCTAGTCTGAGGGGGGTGTCTCCAATAGTATTCCTTGGCTTGCACCTCTTGCATCACGGTGGTCGAGCTTGGAGTCATTCATCTGGTACACGTGGCATCTCAGATCTGGACACAAAGGTGACGTACACTGTCAAGGTCCACGGTAAAGGGGGTCAGGGCAGATGCGACCTCTCACTACGCCCACCATTTGAAGCGGCGTGCCGGCCCAGGGCGCCGCCCGCTACACTCCCAGCTGTACCCGCCTCCTCGCCACATTCAAAAACCTACATTTAAATCCGCGTGGAATGCAAGAAACCAACTCCGGCCACACACGTCCGTTCAGGAGCAGGACGGCGGCCAAGCTCCTCCTTCCACCATTTTGTCCACTCTTTTGGCGGCATTCGACGAGTAGGAAGAGCAGTTCTCAGGCATAAAAGCCGTCTGGGTGGCCCACCGAGCCCGGCAGTTACGAGCGAGGCAACTTGCTTCTCCACCTACCTCGCCTAGCCTGTCGGAGGCAGTTGCCGCACTAAGCCAGCACGTGGTTCCGTAGCTGGCCTCTCCAATACAGCTCGAGGAAGAGTGCTGACTTGCTCCATGCCGACTTGTCGGGGAGCACGGTGGCACGGGCATCGCTGCCCTCGACACCGCCGCGTCGTACATCGCCTCCAGTGTCTGCGACTGCGCCATCCGCTGTCGACGCGCTCGTAGCCGCGACATGCAAGAAGCGAAAGAAGCCGCCGCGAATGTCGACGAGGTGATGCGGCTACACGGATGTCGACGAGGTTATGGGCATCACGTCCCTGCCCACCGCCATCATCGAGGACAAGTAGAACACAGGAGGCTGCCGTCGATTGTATCCCATTCCCTTGGTACCTTTTCTTTTCGTTAACCGGTATCATTAATACCGGTGTCTTGCATGATTCTTCTTCTGCCAGTCAAATTTTCTTTTTGTTAACCGGTATCATTAATACGTCCGCATGCATGCAAAGAAGGAACGAGAAGGAAGTAGCACAGTGGCATTATGACTACATGCATACAAGTATTAAACAAGTTGGTAGTACGAGAAAACATCTTTAATTTTTGCCTCAGGTACTGTTAGTGGCCTTGTATAGATGCAAAATGTATTTCTCATTGTGGCCTTGTATAAGGGAATGGAGGGAGTATTTTAATTCTACCAGGCTGGTTGTAATGGGAGTATTATAAGTAGTATCATGCAAGCCAACTAGTAGTAGGCAAATTTGATGAGGTGGCATAGAATTAAATGAAGAAAGAGAGAGTTGAGTATCATATTATGATACCGTATGGAATTAGGACCTCTTCCAATGAAAATGTGTTTAAATGAGGTGCTAAGTCCATTAAATGGCTTAGCAACTCAAGTCTCCAATGCGTAGGTGCTTAGTTTGTTGTTGCTAAGCTTGATTCATTGAATTAGCTATAAACTCAAAACTGTCTTTCCACCATTTCTTCCTGGGGTCACCAAATTAGTCTCTCTCTTCTTAATTAACTTGCCACATCATATTTTATGCCTACGTGGCAGGCTTAGCAGCTATACATGGTGGAGCACTGGGAGAGGCCAAGGCTGGTCATAGTGGGGAGTAACTTATACTGTAACATATTACTATGTTACTCTAAACATCTCTATAAACCGGAAAGGATGGAGTAGTAACATAGACTAGTGTCATATGCATGAAACTACTAGTGAGTATGGGAGAGCATGTTATTTCCCCATCCGGACCGATCCCAAGTTGGCTTCTCACCTTCTTGGCCCAACAAAAACCCCTCCCCCCTCCCGCGCGTGCTTCCTGCCCGGCGCTAGCTGAGCCCGCCGCTCCACATTGATAGCAAGTCAGGGCGACACGACCTCTAACTGCTTCCGCTGTTGAAGCGATGCGCCGACCGAGGGCACCGCCCGCTGCATGCCCAACATTTCAAACTACACAGTGGAGAGTAACTTTAGAGAAAGTACTACAATTAGATGACATAAGCATGTTATAAGGATTTAAATATAGTATTTGTGCTTAGTTGAAGGAGAGAGAACAGAAGAGGGTTGTAAACTCGTAGCCGGTTGTAGCAGGAGCTTCAACATACTTTGTGAGACAAAAGGTGGGGCCATTATTAATGATATAGTATTATACTAAAGGGACTAGCTATTGTACTAGCAGGCTATTAGGTTGGTTCTAGATGATGTGTCAACTTTATATAGTCGGATGTTGGCTATACTATTAACCATGCTCTAAGACTAGCCACAATGGAAAGTAACATACACTAGTAATATACACATATCCCTAGACTATGTTACTATCTCCATTGTGGGTAGTAACATAAGTATGGTAACATGCAAAGCTTCATTTATTAGGTTATAGACTCATATTGCATTGGGAAATGTGATGTTACAGTAACTAGCTAAGTTACTCAAACTATCTCTCTCCTCATTAACTCATTGCCACATAAGCAAATTTGCTGAGTTGGACTCGATGTTACTGTCGAAGTTACTCCCACTGTGGCGAGTCTAAGTGTGGTGTGAGTAGGTGAGTGTGAGTTGCACCACTTTTTAATGTGATCTATTCTAGCATTTGTGTGAGCATGATAATAGTCACTCGCTAAAGAACTTGAGTACTTTAAGTGTGTGTTGCCGGACAAATTTGTTATTGGGACCATCATTGCCAAGCTTCCACCTTCGTGGAACAATTTTGCTACTTCTCTAAAAAACAAGAGACATGAGTTTTCCATTTCGGATATCATTAGCGCTCTTGATTTTGAAGAGAAGGAGAGAGCAAAAGACACACATGCCCGGGGCACTGAGGGAGCTTCTAGTGCCCACATGGTACACGAGAAGAACTTCCAGTCCAACCAGCCCCAAAACAACAAGAAGTGTAGCCGAAGGTGGAAATCAACTAAGGACTTTTGAAATTATATATACTCTTCCTCAGGCAGGTCAGTATCCCCTTCGTCCAGATGATCGTGTTTTGTCATATCGAGCTATTGATATGTGCTACTGTTTTGCAACACCGTTTAAGTATGGCTATTGTTTTCCTATCTTTTCATATTCAGGACAATGAAGTTGATTTCAGGGGAACTACACAATATGGACTCATGTTGAGTCATCTCTATTGCCTCATGTGTTTCTTGCAAATGTGTCAGCATCAACTGTAAGATGAGGTAGCTAGCTAGCTGTGGAGTTGCCAACATGCTCAAAGTGCTCGCAACATTGAGAACAAACAAGCATGCCCAGGAAATTAATGCGTGCGCAGGGAGGCCCTTTGCTTAGAGAAGCATCGACAGATTTTCTTTATTTCCACACCTTCTCACAGCTTTGTATTGGTTATAGTATGGTGAATCATTGAGATGCATAAACATGCTAAACTTTTGTTCTTCTGAATGTTAGTATGCATACCGTGTCTTATGAAGCTTAGTGTAATGTGAGTGTCCGCATCCAGTACCACATCCTCTAATTTGGTGGATGCCAAGTTGAACAAGGTTACCGATAGTAGCTATAAGCTGGAGGCATCTCTTTTTTTCTTTCGAATGGGTAAAAAGCTGGAGAGTGTCTCGGGCTGCCTCTAGCACAAGGCCCTCCATTACGAAACACGGCAGCTGACTGGGCCGATACAAAAGCCTATCCATCTTAAAGCCCATTTGTTTTTGTTTTTTGCGAGGAGAAGCCCATATTTCTTGAAGAGGGGGCGATCCCAGAAAAACCCTCCTTCCTCCTCACTTCCACATATACTCCAGCTCACT
>NC_041393.1:86878922-86885225 GCF_002162155.2 Triticum dicoccoides | reverse complement strand
GGTGGACCGCATCAGCGATCTCCCGGACGTCATCCTTGAGGAAATCATCTCGCTTCTCCCTACCAAGGATTGCTACCGCAAACAAGTCGTCTCAACTCGGTGGCGCCCTCTATGGCACACCGCGCCGCTCAATCTCGACTGTCGTCAGATATCTGTCCTTCCTGAATTTGATCTCCTCAGAGCCATCGTCTCCTCTCACCAGCAGGGCCCTGTTCAACACCTCTGCATCCTGACACGCTACCTGCTGTCCATACTCGGCATGGTGGACGCTTGGCTGACATCCCCTGAATTTGGAAAACTCTAGCAGTTTGAGTTCTACCATTACCACGAAAGTTTCATACCATGAACACACCAAGAATTCGTGCCCACACCACCATTTTCCATCTCAAGGTTTTCCTCCTCTCTCCACACCACCACCTTCGCCCGGTGCCATTGTCGGTGTTCTGGGAACGGGGGTACCCAGACTTGCCTGCCTGCGGCCTGCAGCGTGGCTCAAGGAGTGGCCCAGTACAGCCCATCTTCATCAACACAAGCTCAAGACCCTCGCGAAGGGCCAAGCCTTGCGGGGCGAACGACAGGAAGCTTCCTCAGACGCAGCCTCATCAGGCTGGCTCGCGAGGAGGCGGAGAGATCAAGGCGGGGTACCTCACGAGGTGCCCATGATGCAAGCCATGACGACCGAAGCCAGGCGGGCGCCGGCCTACGCAACATCCTTGTTTCCTCTTTGGTGCAAAGGGGAAAGCGCAGGCCAAGGTACCAAGCAAAGGCTACCATTTCGGTGCAACGAGACCAAGACCAGCAGAACTGCAGGATGGAGGTCATCGTGGAGCCCAGGAAGGCGTCATCGTCAGAGTCTTTGGTAGGCAAGGACAAACTTTAGTCAGGATAAGTGTACTAGATGTTCCCCTTCAAAATGGCCAATTGTTGGTGCCCTTCCCGCTCAATATTTGGGAAGAGGACCAGGGCCTCGCTCTATAAATAGGGCTAGCCACCACAGTAGAAAGGGACCTGGATTCAATCATTCCCAAGAGGCATCACCTCCGCTAGAACATCCCTCGCGAGGCTGTTCTTCCATTGTATTGTTCATCACCTGCCCCTGAGGCAATCCACACACCACACACACTGGAGTAGGGTATTACACCACCATGGTGGCCTGAACCAGTATAAACCTCGCGTCCCTTGTGTTGTTCTTCGTGTTGCCTAGATCCTTTGCGAGGCGACGAGATGTGAGCCGGTAGGGGGAGTGATCTCCATGCGCACCCCAGAGTTCGAACCTTAAGGGTCTGCCGGAACCCAAATTCCAACATTTTGCGTGCCAGGTAGGGGTGCGGTGGAATCGCGCCTTCTGCTGTATTGTGTTTCGCCATCCGTCGTATCCATGTCTGATGCTTGTGGAGCCCGTGCCGAGCGTCGGGCTGCTCTCGTTGCCCATGTCGCCCAGATGGCCCCCGTCAGAGGGCCTCCCCGCTGTTCCCCGTTGCCTTCCGCCCACGCCGCCACCGGTCTGGCGGGGAACGAGCAGCAGTTGTCGTCTCTGCATCCCTCGGTGCGGCGGGAAGGCCGCACCGCCACCCCGTCGCTAACTCCAGTAGGCTCGTTGTCGCACGCCCGTCACACTCCTACGGACGCGCACGCCGCGCTGCTCCTGGCACGAGAGCACCTACACTACCATCCCGTCGACGACCTCTACGAGGAGTGGCTTGCCCGCATCACCGAGCTCGTCAGCGCCACAGGGGGCTCCCCTGCACCATCCCTCTCGCTACACCGCGCCCCGCCCTGCGCGGGCAACATAGCTCCGGAGGAGCCTCAGCCGCCTCCCCCTCAAGGAGGCGCCCTGGCCCCAAGGCACGCGGTCCCTGGACGGGACCCGCTCCGTCCAGCACCAGCACAGCAAGAGAAGAGCTGCCAAGAGATCCCTCGTCCTCAAGAAGCTTCCCGTGTGCTCCCCGCACCGACACGTCATGACCGCGCTCCTGCTCCAGCGTGCCAATATCCTGCGCTGCTCCTGTCGGCGGTGCGCGGAGACTTCCAAGATCAAGCCCTTCGCCACCAAAGGCCTCCAGTGGCCACTGCAGGCTGTCGTGCCTTCACCGCCGAGCTGCGCAGCGTGGCCTGGCCGGGCAAGTTCAAGCCAGATCTGCCCCCGCGCTACGACGGCACGGCTGACCCTACGGAGTTCCTACAGCTCTACGAGCTGGGCATCGAAGCCGCCAACGGGGACGAGAAGGTCATGGCGAACTGGTTTCCCATGGCGCTCAAGGACGCTGCCCGCACCTGGCTTCTAAACCTGGCTCTTGGCACGATTTCCTCCTGGGATGAGATGCGCACTCGCTTCATCGCCAACTTCTAGGGCACTCGCGACCGGCCCGCGGCCATGAGTGACCTACGCCGCATCAAGCAACAGCCAGGAGAGACCCTGCAAAAGTACATCCAGCGCTTCAACAACGCTCGCCTCAAGATCCCCAGGGTGACTGAGGAGGCCATCATCTCAGCCTTCTCCGACGGCGTGCGTGACATCAAGATTAAAGAGGAGCTAGCAATCCATGAAGACCTGTGCACATCCCTAGAGCTATTCAACTTGGCGACCAAGTGCGCCAGGGCTGAGGAAGGGCGCCTCTCCCTCCTCGAGCTCCCGTCTGCTGATCCAGAAGAGAAGAAGCCCAAGGTCAAGGACGTGAAGCGCAAGGAGGCTGCTGTGCTTGCAGCAGAGCCGGACACCAAGCGAGGCAGGGACCAACCTGAGTCATCCAAGGGCAGCCGGTACTGCGTGTACCACTACCTCCACACCCACAACACCAATGAATGCCAAGAGCTCAGGGCTGTGTGAGATGTGCGTGCCGGCCGACGCCCCGAGCGCAACGACCGGGGCTATGGCCGAGGAGGAGGAAGAGGTGGAGGATGATGGGAAGACCGTGGCCCTCGCCAAGGGTGGCGTGACCGACCTCGCGAGGACCGCTGGCAAGACTAGCCTCGCGAGGGAGGCTGGAGGGATCAGCCTCGTGAGGATCGCCCTCAAGGCAACGTAGGCCTCCCTCCTCTGCCACCTCAGCTGAGGAGGAATGAAGACCATCATCGGGACGAAGGGGCTGGGGGCTTCCAGGAGCCGCGTGCAATTGCTTGCATCTTGGGCGGCGCTCAGGCCCCAGCCTCTCAGCGCATCTTCAAACAGTTTGCTCGCGAGGTGAATGCAGTCCTCCCCAGGCTTGAGGCCACGTGCCCTCTCAGGAGGTCAGCGTGCGCTATCACATTCAGCTCAGTGGATAAGCTCAAGTGCGCAGCCACGACCGGAGTCCTCTCGATGCTTTGCTCCCCAATCATCAGCAATGTGCAAGTCACCAGGACCCTCATCGATGGCGGAGCGGGACTTAACGTCCTGTCCGTCGAGACATTCAACAATCTCCAAGTGCCATACAATCAGCTTCAGCCAACCAAGCCTTTCTCAAAAGTCACTGATGGTTCTACCGTTCCGATAGGGCAAGTTCGCCTTCCTGTCACCTTTGGGCAGCACGACAACTACCGAACCGAGCTCATTGACTTCGACTTCGCCCACATTTGCCTGCCATACAATGCCATCCTCGGGTATCCATCCCTGGCCAAGTTCATGGCAGTGACTCGTCATGGCTACAATGTCCTCAAGATGCCAGGAAGCAATGGAGTCATCACAGTGCCTTGTGAGGAGAGGGATGCGGTGTGTTCCCTTGAGCGTGCTTTCCAAGCCATGGCAATCGAAGACCCACAGCACAACAGCGAAAGACTTCCCGAGGCAGTCCCTAAGAAGAAGAAGGCATCACCTGGTCCGAACTCTCGGGAGGCAGGCCCTTCAGGATCCGCGACCGTTCAAGGGGCGCCTCCTTCTGTCGCATAGGAAGGCGCGCCCGGCGCCCTCCTCGGGCAAGGCTCGGGGGCTCTCTCCTGGAGGGCCATCGACTTTGCCAAGATCACGAGGGAGGCGCTCAGGCACCACTTGGAGGCGTGTTTCAAAGCATGTTTCCCTCGGGAAGGAACAAGGCAAGGAGGGCCAAACCCTCGGGAGTTCATCAGCGAGATCATTCAGGAGCCGCAGGAGTCAAGAGTCATGAGTGGCAGCTGCCACTTACCCGCTGTAGCTCCCCATCCAGGCGAGGATGGTGGGTTGCGCGTCTGCATCGACGTACCAGGGCTCAACTGGGCCGCCTCTCAGGAGCGCTTCTGGCCCTCGCATGTGGGACGTTGCGACGGTCGACCCCATAACTATGTTCGCATGCCCTTTGGCCTGCCGAACGCGGCGGCCACACGTCAGCGTCTTATGAGGAGTATTCTGGAGGCTCGGGAGGTCAGGCATTCCGCCGTCCTGGCGGAGACGGAGATGGTCCTCGAGGAGCCGCATGTGCCTCTGGGGCCCCCCGAGGCTCCTGGACCTGGGGGCTCGTGAGGGACGGTCTCCGCAGCGCGTGTCGTCAGCTACTTCAGCATCCCTTCATCTCCAACATCATCAGGTGACATCGTTCGAGTTTCGTTTTCAGCTGGGAGCGCCCCCAGGGCTGCATCATTCCCAGGCCGCGTGGGTCAGTCCATGCGGCATGTGTCCCTTTTTTTACGCCTTTAGGTTACTTTGTTCGGGGAGCCCCTCGGGCTGCATTATCCCCAAGCCACTTGGGCCTGGCCCAGAGGCATTTGCCTTTCTATGCGTCTATCTAAATGGATTCGCTCCTTCATATTTAATGTGCTTGACCTAATTGCCAATTCGATTGACACCTACCTTTGGAGCCGCTCGCTCTGGCACGACACTTGCGCATGGGTCCGTCCCTGCAACGCTAATAAATCTGGGTGGTCGAGCTCTGGCCGCGGCAGCCCCGCGAGGCGCCACCTCACCGGCACCTTAGTGCCTCAATCACTCCCTTGGAGCGACCAATGGTTGGCTGGCAACCGCGACAGCAGACCTTGCTTTCTCTCGTTATTGGTATGCAGGACCCACTCCGGGAGCAACGCTGGGCACGATGTGAGCCTCCTCTCCTTCTCTCCGGCACAATCCGCTTGCACGTTAAAAGGGGGGCGCCTGAGCATCGCAACTCATGGGCTCTTACTGGCTCTCCAGCCCTCACCCCCTGGCCTTGACCCACGGCATCGCGACCTATCATACCAGCGGCGGCTGAGCTCGCTCAAGGGCTGGGACCTGAGGACGTAGAGCATGAAGGAAAGTGTGGGGGAGAGGGAAGGAGCTCGCGAAGACCTGACCCAGCAGCGCCTCAGCTGCCGCCACGCAGGCGCGGTGCTTCACTGAAAGGTACTCCAAACCAACAAGATAAGTCACACCAAGACTGATTTGACTCAGCGCTAAACCCTTGGCTATAGCAGCTCTGCCACGACGATGCTGCCTACCTTTCTTGCCCTGCGGAGGCTGCTTGAGCGCTAAAGGGGACCTCCTGAGCATCGTGACTCAGGGGCTCTTACTGGACCTCAGGCCGCTCACCTCCTGGCCTTGACCACGGCATCGCGACCTGGCATACCAGCGACGGCTGAAGCTTGCCTGGGGACCGGGACCTGTCAGCGTAGAGCACCAAGCCCTCGTGAGGAAAGAAAGGGGAGCCGAGCCGGGATAGGACCAGCATATCGCATCAATTCATAATAAGGATATATATTCACAAAAGACATGGCCAGCGCCTTACATACCCCCGTGGGGTGGTACTTCGATTCCTCGCAGGGACAAAAGACGTGAATCCTAAGGAGTCCTAACTACACGCACCGCGATGGCAGACGCCATCATCAACAGTGGGCCACGTGAGGCCAGCGCCAACCCCATCTAGATCAGCCGCGCCGGCCCTGCTTCGGACACGGCGCGAGCTCGGGGGCTCATAGCTGTCATCGCTCGTTGCCGGAGTCAGGAAGAGTCCGGAAGATTCGCTGGACCCTCCGCCACGCCCGCTGCCACCAGAGGAGCTGCTGGAAGAGCGGGCGGCAGGCCTGGTGCTCGCCGCTCCGGAGCTCCGGCCGCTGCCTCTCGGTAGCACCCCAGCCGACGTCCTTCCTCGTCGAAGATCTTGAAGAGCATCAGGGAGGTGCCATCCTAATCCAGGTGGATCACGAGGGCACCCTCCGATCGGCAGACCCGAGCGATCTCGCCCCAGCCCCGGGTCACACTACTACAAAAACCGCTACTAATGGCGCACCTAATTTGGCCATTAATGGCGCATCACTGGTGCGCCATTACTAGCACGCCATTAGTATAGGCCACGGTGCACCATTAGTATGCCTCCTAGGGGCCATGTATACCCAGGTGCTTTGGCATACTAATGGCGCACGACCACGAGATGCGCCATTAGTAAC
>NC_041393.1:86818926-86878408 GCF_002162155.2 Triticum dicoccoides | reverse complement strand
CTACAAAAACCGCTACTAATGGCGCACCTAATTTGGCCATTAATGGCGCATCACTGGTGCGCCATTACTAGCACGCCATTAGTAATTTTTACTAATGGCGCACCAGTGGTGCGCCATTAGTATCTGGTATACTAATGGCGCACCACTGGTGCGCCATTAGTATAGGCCACGGTGCACCATTAGTATGCCTCCTAGGGGCCATGTATACCCAGGTGCTTTGGCATACTAATGGCGCACGACCACGAGATGCGCCATTAGTAACAGCGGCTTACTAATGGCGCACTGTCCAGTGATGCGCCATTAGTATGCTTTGTCATACTAATGGCGCACTGTCATGTGATGCGCCATTAGTATGAATATTAGGTTTTTTTATTTTTTATTTTCTGTTTTTTGCACAGGTTACAAAATGTATAATTTGACAAAATATAGACAGCACACATCAACAACAAATTCATCAAATACAATAGAAGATTAGTCTTTGAATACAATTCATCATATTAGTCTCCGAATACAATTCATCATATTAGTATCCAATTTTTATTATAGTAAGAATATTACAATGTCTTTACAAGTTTCCAATAAAAGGAAAATTGCAAGGAAATAAAAAAAACCTAAAGCTAATCTTCTAGTAATCTTTTCTTCTTTTTCTTCACTTTATCCCTGCAAAATGTAACAAAATAAACAGAAACACAAACAAACTATTTATAACATGTCAATACTGTCATTTTTTCAGACCAAGTAACTAACAACTTCAGTGAGACAGGCACAGTGCAGTGTGAATTTCAATTGGCTAAATCATATATAGAAATCAGTATCTTCTCTATGAACCTGAAACTGAGATGACTGGACTAATT
Source organism: Triticum dicoccoides (assembly GCF_002162155.2). NCBI lineage: Eukaryota > Viridiplantae > Streptophyta > Magnoliopsida > Poales > Poaceae > Triticum > Triticum dicoccoides. The sequence goes on along the minus strand of NC_041393.1, from coordinate 86,877,554 downwards.
TTGCACATTTGATTTATGAATTTATTCTTCTTCGACAACCAACTAAACTTCGGATCACCTTCTAAGCATCTGTACATACTACATAGGCTGATTAATCCAACAGCCAGAATGCAAATATCGACTATTTCCATTCAACTTCTTCACTTACTCATTATTATCTAATGAAACCATTTGTAACTAATGAAGCAGATTGGCTGAAGTTATCATGTCTACATTTGGCTGGTAGGATGGAACATTTCTGGATTGGGAGTCAATGAGCTTTATGCTTTCAATTCTCACTGTTTTATTCAGGTGGTACAAGTAACATTTCAGCCTATTTCTAGATAAAAGCCCACCCTCTGTATGAGGCTTCACTGCCCAAAAGGCTGAAGTTGGAATATGATCAAACTATTCAGAGCACTATAGGTCCAAAATGGTCCTTTGAATTCAATAGTTGATTTTGGAGCACTATAGGGTCAAAATGGTCCTTTGAATTCAATAGTTGATTTCTGAGCCAAAATACTATTTATTTTATTTGTGCACAATTTTACCAACAAATTATCAGAAGATAGTTCAGAACGCACGTATATCAATAGCATGTGTAGCAGTAAGATTTACACTAACTAAATTTGTCATACCACTAAGCTTCTCATTCCTTGGTCTGGAAGCAGATCCATACTCTTTCGACTGTCTTTGGCTCTCATCAATGAGGGTATTCTCCAAATCGACCTTTTCTGTCTACAGAAAGGCAACAAAACAGAATACATTGCCAAATAAGAACATCGATACTATAAATTTTGAATAGATCTAAAATTAATTAGGAAACATTAGAATAGATAAAATTGCAATCAAGAACAATGTATGATGAGAACATCGATAATATGAAATTCATTGACATATCTAAAACTACAAAGGGAAACATCAGAAATACAGAATACATAATCTTACAAATTGATGCGCTGGAAGAGTGTCAAGGGGAAGAAAGCTTAGAATGTCTGATCTGCCAAATGGCTAAAATGTTTTACATGTAACACAAACAAAGGAGGACAATAGATAATCAGAGCTAGCTATATTCCATTCTTTCTGCAGCGACAACAACAACAATGGATTGTTTTTATCGCATACGTCCTTGATGTTCTAACCAGCCTGACTGACTCCCTACTCATGTCCACTGTAGGAGAGGTATCTCATGTTCATCATTGTCTGACATATGATTTTTAACATGTACTTGGGGTCTAACATGGGAAGGAGCCAGAGGGAGTCGCACAATGAAAGTTGATCTTGCTAAATCACAATAAAATAAATACATGCAGAAATGCGCATATGAGTAGCAGAGTACATCTAATGAGAGCAACAAGCCATCTAGAAAACTTTAATACATTTAATATTGAGTAAAATTGCACATGTTCTCGACCTAATTTAACCCAAGTTGGAAAAAACAGTAAGGTTTGGGTAACTTTGCACATAATACCATTTCACATTGCAGCAGGTCTCAACCCAACCAGACCAGAACCTACTGTTTTCGTCTATTAAGAGGTGTGCAACATTTACATTGTGTTAGGTGCAAAGAAAACTAGACACTGGTGATTGGCACGGTTATGATTGAAATTAGGTGGCAGAAAGGGCAATTTACTATTCATTATAATATATTTCCTACCAATACCTGACAAGGTGAATCGAGAATAATACCCAACAGAAAAGAAAAAATATTACTCACTGAATTCTAAACCAATGCAGCACCAATTCTATTAAAACTGTTCTGACTACAGCATTATTTCCGCCTGTTCTCCATTCCCATCTACCTTTGCTTCTCACTGATTCCTCCAAAAACATGTGAGCTAGGGGGCACTCCCGTGTGTGCATGCACATGGTATGTGTAATTGTGTATGCTTCAACACGACATAACCTTAAAGGAATATATAAGGTGGAAACCAAAATAAAGTGCCAAAGCATGTTCTAGTTTTCAAAATTCTCAGGATGGACACATTTGAAATACACAAAAATGGGTAAACATGCATGAATAATGGTTTGTCTGCAGAATGTCCCTTCACCAACATCTACAGGTTTCTTCGCAATTTACCAAAACCTCAGCACATAGTTCCCACCTTCCATGAACTTAACCTCAATTTACCAAAATTGGTTTCGATGTACACTCATGTCAATCGTGTACGCAGAACGGCAAAATTCCTCCGTGCGTCAATGTACGTCAGTAGCTCTGTACTTGTTTCTTCATTAATTAAACCATGTAGAGAATGGCACAATATCACACCATGCAGTGGACACCAAAATTTCCTACTCCCATGCACGATCAAGTTCTGTTCGAAGCATGGTCAGATAGATATGAATACCTCTAGGTGGCGGAGCGTGTCAAGGAGTAGCGCCCGCTTCTGCTTGAGAAGCACAAGCTGCTTGTGCAGCGCCTCGAACTCCTCCCGCACGATCCTCTCGCTGTCAGCAATGGCAGCATCGCTGACCCCTTCCTGCTGCAGGCGCTTCTTCAGGCGCTCGGTGGAGACCGCCGCGGCCGCCGCAGTGTCCCCCGGCCCGACCATCTCGCTGGTGGACATCCTCGGGAACATCTCCTTGGTGGCACGGAGCGCCTCGAGCCACGCGGCCCTGTCCTCCCTCGTCTCGGCCCGCAGGTGCAGCCTCTTGGTCCCCGAGAAGATGGAGAACCTCCTATCGTCCGATCTTCTCTCTCTGACGGTCGACACCTGCACGTCAACCACCCGTTTCAGCGTCAGAGACAGAGGGAAATGGATCTGCGGATCAGAGGAGCGAATCGAAGCATCGAGCGGGCGACTGACCTTGAGGTGGATTTCGACGAGGGGCTTGCGGGGCGTCTGGTGGTGGCCGTGGCCGTTGGAGTGGGGGGCGGAGGCGGAGGAGGGGCGCGGTCCTCGCCGATGACCTTGGTGCCGCGGTCGGTGTCGCGGGAGAGGTCGATGCGGTCGGGCCCGTGGATCTTGTAGTAGGAGAGCACGCCGTCGCTGAGCGCGAACCAGCGGGGCCGCCACCCGCGGCCGTAGTTGACCCACTTGTAGAGGACCCCGGAGATGCCAGATCCGGTGTCGCCATGGCCGGCCTCCTCCTGTGGTGCCTGCTAGGTCGCCACGGCCGCGGGCTCCTTGTCTGTGGCGGCTGGATCTGGGGCCTTGGGGTGGCAGGGAGCTCCTCCTCCTGCAGCTCGGCGGCCTCCACACCTCGGAGCAACACCGTCGCCGGAGGACGTGGTCACCTGCTCTCCTCTGGATCTGGTGAGGAGGGTTGGGGAAGGAGCTCACCACGGCTCCATGCCCTGGATCTGGTGTGAGGGAGGGGGAAGGGAGCTCTCCGTGGTCAGGAGGGAGAGGAAGAGGCGGGCGGCCGGGGCTTCCCGATCTAAATCAAAGTCGAGGGAGGTGGGTGGGTGTGTCAAGAGGAAGGTGAGGGGGAGAGAATGTGACAAGAGGGAGGGGATAAGGGGTGATAGCAATGGCGCACTGGTAGGGGTGCGCCATACGTATAGATAGCAATGGCGCATCTCTTACTGGTGCGCCATTACTAGTTAAAACTAGTAATGGCGCACGGTGGAACAGTGCGCCATTAGTAGTTTTGCAAAAAAAGGAATAAAAAGTATAATTAAAAAAACAACATTAGTGGCGCACTTTCCGACAGGTGCGCCATTACTAGTTATAACTAGTAATGGCGCACTGTGTCTGGATGCGCCATTAGTATGTTTGGACAGGCGCACTAGTTCAAAAAAAAAATTGATACTAATGGCGCACCCTGGGCCAGGTGCGCCATTAGTAGTTTCAACTCTAATGGTGTACCAGAAGGTGGTGCGCCATTAGTATATACTAATGGCGCACCGCTTGTCTGGTGCGCCATTAGTGTCAATCTCATCTATAGCCCTTTTTCTAGTAGTGTCATGTAGACCTTCCCCGGAGCGACGACCTCGACCTCCGCTTCGGTCGTAGGGGTACTGCAGTCAGCGTGCTGCAGCCAGAGCTCGAGAGGCCCCCTCGACGGGATATCAAAGGCGAAAGAGGGAGGAAGGCAAATCCGAGATCGAGGAGGCATGGCGGTGTGAAGCACGAGCTCGCGGAAGGAGCTCTCGGCGTGAACTCCAGGAGGAACGACACGCAACGCCGTAATCCGCCGGCGACGACGGCGGCTCTGGCGGTGCTGTTCGGCACCTGCGTCTTCAGGGCCCTCGATCTGGGCGTACAAGGGCAGCGGAAACCCAGGCGGCGGCCGCTCGAGCCAGGGCCTCGACACCTTCTGCCAAGCACCCCCTTCTCCACGGCAGAGGGCTGGCCGTTTCTTCGGCGGGAGCAGAATAGGACCCTCTCGGGGGGCCTTCCCCTTCTCTTCTGTAGAAAATCGGCGGATTGGTGCCATCGACGCAAGGTGGAGCAAGGGCGACGAAGAAGAAGAAAGAGAGTAGCACGAAGGGACGGACTGGAAGGGCTCACACCGTTCCCTACATATAGCCGGAGGAGGCCAACCGTCGGCCTCCATGATCACAGGTAATCATGACCCGTTTTTGCATGCAGGGACTTGTCAAGTCATGCAATTGCCGAGGCGTCGTGGGGAAGCGGGGACGCCCGTGTCCAATCAACCGGCATGCGTCGCCCAAGGCCACAGGCTGTTGGGGCCCACGGTGCTTCGCACTCGCCCCTTCGCTTCTCTGCTAAGCCAAGTCCGGGCATGCCTTGGGCCCGGGGGCTACTGTCGGCATTCTGGGAACGGGGGTACCCAGACTTGCCTGCCTGCGGCCTGCAGCGTGGCTCAAGGAGTGGCCCAGTACGGCCCATCTTCGTCAACACAATCTCAAGACCCTCGCGAGGGGCCAAGCCTCGCGGAGCGGACGACAGGAAGCTTCCTCAGGCACAGCCTCGTCAGGCTGGCTCGCAAGGAGGCGGAGACATCAAGGCGGGGTACCTCACGAGGTGCCTGTGACGCAAGCCATGACGATCGAAGCCAGGAAGGCACTAGGCGGGCGCCAGCCTGCGCAGCGTCCTTGTTTCCTCTTTGGTGCAAAGGGGGCAAGCGCAGGCCAAGGTACCAAGCAAAGGCTACCATTTTGATGCAACAAGACCAAGACCAGCAGAACGGCAGGATGGAGGTCATTGTGGAGACCAGGAAGGCGTCATCATCAGAGTCTTTGCAGGAGAGGACCAACTTTAGTCAGGATAAGTGTACTAGATGTTCCCCTTCAAAATGGCCAATTATTGGCGCCCTTCCCGCTCAATATTTGGGAAGAGGACCAGGGCCTCGCTCTATAAATAGGGCTATCCACCACAGTAGAAAGGGACCTAGATTCAATCCTTCCCAAGAGGCATCACCTCCGCTAGAACATCCCTCGCGAGGCTGTTCTTCCCTTGTATTGTTCATCATCTGCCCCAGAGGCAATCCACACACCACACACACTGGAGTAGGGTATTACACCACCATGGTGGCCTGAACCAGTATAAACCTCGCATCCCTTATGTTGTTCTTCGTGTTGCCTAGATCCTTTGCGAGGCGACAAGACGTGAGCCGGTAGGGGGAGTGATCTCCGTGCGCACCCCAGAGTTTGAACCTTAAGGGTCTGCCGGAACCCGAAATCTGACAGCCATCTACCAGATGATCTGGTACAAATGCTTCGACTCCCACGGCTAAAAATACTTTTGCTTGGGGTGGTTTATCTGTCGGAGGTCTCACTCCACAACATCATCCCCTCCAGTTGCCCTGCCCTGGAGCACTTGCTGATTGTTTTGGGAATAGAAATCCCTATCAGTTATTACCAAATAAAGTCGCCTCACCTTAAAAGCATTGGAATTTGTTTTGAAGGATGGCAGCTCATCATCGAAGATGCCCCTTCACTTCAAAGGTTGCTCCTTGACGATTGTTATAAACCTTCACAAATAACTGTCGTCTCTGCGCCCAAACTGGAGACCTTGGGTGTAATTCGTGACCTGTTTAATGATCACAAGAAGTTGGTGTTTGGCTCCTCACTTTTTCAGGTACCGTATATTATCATCTACACATTTGTAATCATAAGCTGCATTTTTCATTTGTGCGCATAAGTTTTATATCATCTTGGAGTACACTTTGGGTACTAATATTATGTTATATGCTCAATGGAGAGTTCGTCCATTGATAGACTATCAATGTTGCTGGATTCTGTCAAGATCTTATATATCGAAATGTTTAGTTTTGATCTAATCATAATTATTGGATTTCTGCGATGCTTTTGATCTCTGCAGAATTTATATATAGAGGTGATGATTTCATGCACATTGAAAGCCCGTATATATTGTACTAGAATTAACCGTTCAGTTGTCATTCTTTTGACATACTCTTTTTTCAGACCTTAACTGTTTTCAATCTTCATGTCTACTTAGGCACAACCACTGGAGCAAAACATATAACCAATCGGTGGCGTAATAATTGTTGGGGAACGTAGCAGAAATTCAAAATTTTCCTACGTGTCACCAAGATCTATCTATGGAGAAACCAGCAACGAGGGGAAGGAAAGTGCATCTACATACCCTTGTAGATCGCTAAGCAGAAGCGTTCAAGAGAACGGGGTTGAAGGAGTCGTACTCGTCGTGATCCAAATCACCGGAGATCCTAGTGCCGAACGGACGGCACCTCCGCGTTCAACACACGTACAGCCCGGTGACGTCTCCCACGCCTTAATCCAGCAAGGAGAGAGGGAGAGGTTGAGGAAGACTCCATCCAGCAGCAGCACAACGGCGTGGTGGTGATGGAGGAGCGTGGCAATCCTGCAGGGCTTCGCCAAGCACCGCGGGAGAGGAGGAGGGAGAGAGGTAGGGCTGCGCCAGGGAGAGGTTAAACTCATATGTTGGGCAGCCCCCAGGCCTCAAGTATTTATAGGGGGAGGGGAGGGGGCTGCGCCCCCTCTAGGGTTCCCTCCCCAAGGGTGGCGGCAGCCCCCCAGATGCCATCTGGGTGGCGGCCGGAGGGGGAGAGAGGGGAGGCGCGCCTGGGGTGGGCCTTAGGGCCCATCTGCCCTAGGGTTTGCCCCCTCCCACTCTCCCTTGCGCCTTGGGCCCCTTGTGGGGGGCGCACCATCCCACCTAGGGCTGGTTCCCTCCCACACTTGGCCCATGCAGCCCTCCGGGGTTGGTGGCCCCACTTGGTGGACCCCCGGGACCCTCCCGGTGGTCCCGGTACGTTACCGGAAAAACCCGAAACTTTTCCGGTGACCAAAACAGGACTTCCCATATATAAATCTTTACCTCCGGACCATTCTGGAACTCCTCGTGAAGTCCGGGATCTCATCCGGGACTCCAAACAACATTCGGTAACCACATACAAACTTCCTTTATAACCCTAGCGTCATCGAACCTTAAGTGTGTAGACCCTACGGGTTCGGGAACCATGCAGACATGACCGAGACATTCTCCGGTCAATAACCAACAGCGGGATCTGGATACCCATGTTGGCTCCCACATGTTCCACGATGATCTCATCGGATGAACCACGATGTCAAGGACTCAATCGATCCCGTATACAATTCCCTTTATCTAACGATATTATACTTGCCCGAGATTCGATCGTCGGTATACCGATACCTTGTTCAATCTCGTTACCGGCAAGTCTCTTTACTCGTTCCATAACACATCATCCCGTGATCAACCCCTTGGTCACATTTTGCACATTATGATGATGTCCTACCGAGTGGGCCCAGAGATACCTCTCCGTTTACACGGAGTGACAAATCCCAGTCTCGATTCGTGCCAACCCAACAGACACTTTCGGAGATACCGGTAGTGCACCTTTATAGCCACCCAGTTACGTTGTGACGTTTGGTACACCCAAAGCATTCCTACGGTATCCGGGAGTTGCACAATCTCATGGTTTAAGGAAAAGATACTTGACATTATAAAAGCTTTAGCATACGAACTACACGATCTTTGTGCTAGGCTTAGGATTGGGTCTTGTCCATCACATCATTCTCCTAATGATGTGATCCTGTTATCAATGACATCCAATGTCCATGGTCAGGAAACCGTAACCATCTATTGATCAACGAGCTAGTCAACTAGAGGCTTACTAGGGACATGGTGTTGTCTATGTATCCACACATGTATCTGAGTTTCCTATCAATACAATTATAGCATGGATAATAAACGATTATCATGAACAAGGAAATATAATAATAACTAATTTATTATTGCCTCTAGGGCATATTTCCAACAGTCTCCCACTTGCACTAGAGTCAATAATCTAGTTCACATCGCCATGTGATTAACAGTTATAGGTCACATCGCCATGTGACCAACATCCAAAGAGTTTACTAGTGTCTAAACTAGTTCACATCACCATGTGATTAAGTCTCAATGAGTTCTGGGTTTGATCATGTTTTGCTTGTGAGAGAGGTTTTAGTCAACGGGTCTGCAACATTCAGATCCGTATGTACTTCGCAATTCTCTATGTCATATTGTAAATGCTGCTTCCGCGCTCCACTTGGAGCTATTCCAAATGGTTGCTCCACTATATGTATCTGGTTTGCTACTCAGAGTCATTCGGATAGGTGTTAAAGCTTGCATCGTCGTAACCCTTTATGCCGAACTCTTTATCACCTCCATAATCAAGAAACCTGTCCTTATTTACTCCAAGGAAAATTTTGACCGCTGTCCAATGATCCGTTCCTGGATCATTCTTGTACCCCTTGACTGACTCATGGCAAGGCACACTTCCGGTGTGGTACACAGCATAGCATACTACAAAGCCTATGTCTGAAGCATAGGGGACGACCTTCGTCCTTTCTCTCTCTTCTGTCGTGGTCGAGCTTTAACTCTTAACTTCATACCTTACTACTCAGGCAAGAACTCCTTCTTTGACTGATCCATCTTGAACACCTTCAAGATCATGCCAAGGTATGTGCTCATTTGAAAGTACCATTTAGCGTTTCTGATCTATCCTCATAGATCTTGATGCTCAATGTTCAAGTAGCCTAATCCAGGTCTTCCATTGAAAAACACTTTTCAAATAACCCTATATGCTTTCTAGAAATTCTACATCATTTCTGATCAACAATATGTCAACAACATATACTTATCAGAAATTCTATAGTGCTCCCACTCACTTCTTTGGAAATACAAGTTTCTCATAAACTTTTGTATAAACCAAAAATCTTTGATCATCTCATCAAAGCGTACATTCCAACTCCGAGATGCTTACTCCAGTCCTTAGAAGGATTGCTGGAGCTTTGCATAACTGTTAGTGTTCTTCTGGATTGACAAAACCTTCTGGTCGTATCACATACAACCTTTCCTTACGAAAACTGGTAAGGAAACTCGTTTTGACATCCATCTGCCAGATTTCATAAATGCAGCTAATGCTAACATGATTTTGACAGACTTAAGCATCGCTACGGATGAGAAAATCTCATCGTAGTCAACTCCTTGAACTTGTGAAAAACTCTTCGCCACAAGTCGAGCTTCATAGATGGTGACATTACCATCCACGTCCGTCTTCTTCTTAAAGATCCATTTATCTCAGTGGCTTGCCGATCATTGGGCAAGTCCACCAAAGTCCATGCTTTGTTCTGATACATGGATCCTATCTCAGATTTCATGGCTTCTAACCATTTGTTAGAATTTGGGCCCACCATCGCTTCTCCATAGCTCGTAGGTTCATTGTTGTCTAGCAACATGACCTTCAAGACATGATTACTGTACCACTCTGAAGCAGTACACATCCTTGTCACCCTACGAGGTATGGTAGTGACTTGATCCGAAGTTTCATGATCACTATCATAAGCTTCTACTTCAATTGGTGTAGGTGCCATAGGAACAACTTCCTGTGCCCTGCTACACACTAGTTGTAGTAATGGTTCAATAACCATATCAAGTCTCCACCATCCTCCCACTCAACTTTTCGAGACAAACTTTTCCTCGAGAAAGGACCCGGTTCAAGAAACAATCCCTATTGCTTTCGGATCTGAATTAGGAGGTATACCCAACTGTTTTGGGTGTCCTATGAAGATGCATTTTATCCGCTTTGGGTTCGAGCTTATCAACCTGAAATTTTTTCACATAAGCGTCGCAGCCCCAAACTTTTAAGAAACGACAACTTAGGTTTCTCCAAACGGTGTCGTCTCAACGGAATTACGTGGTACCCTATTAAAGTGAGTGCGGTTGTCTCTAATGCCTAACCCATGAACGATAGTGGTAATTCGATAAGAGACATCAAGGTACGCACCATATCCAATAGGGTGCTACTTATGATGTTCGGACACACCATCACACTATGGTGTTCCAGGCGGTATTAATTGTGAAACAATTTCCACAATGTCTTAATTGTGTGCCAAAACTCGTAACTCAGATATTCAATGATCATATCATAGACATTCTATCCTCTTGTCACAAAGATCTTAAACTTCACTCTGAAATTACTTGAACCATTCAATAATTCAGACTTGTGTTTCATCAAGTAAATATACTCAACATCTACTCGAATCATCCGTGAAGTAAGAACATAACGATATTCACTGCATGCTTCTGCACTCGTTGGACTGCACACATCAAAATGTGTTACTGCCAACAAGTTGCTATCTTGTTCCATTTTACTGAAAATGAGGCTTTCAGTCATCTTGCCCATGTGGTATGATTTGCATATCTCAAGTGATTCAAAATCAAGTGAGTCCAAACGATCCATCTGCATGGAGTTCCTTCATGTGTATACACCAATAGACATGGCTCGCATGTCTCAAACTTTTCAAAAACGAGTGAGTCCAAAGATCCATCAACATGGAGCTTCTTCATGCGATTTATACCAATATGACTTACATGGCAGTGCCACATGTAAGTGGTACTATCATTACTATCTTATATCTTTTGGCATGAAAATGTGTATCACTACGATCGAGATTCAATAAACCACTTAGGTTTAATACTAATCTTGATGGTACAGGGAGCGCGTGATGTTTGATCACATCAAACTTGGAAACACTTCCAACACATATCGTCAGCTCACCTTTAGCTAGTCTCTGTTTATTCCGTAGCTCTTTTGTTTCGAGTTACTAACACTTTAGAAAACCGAACCGGTATCTTAATACCCTGGTGCTACTAGGAGTACTAGTAAAGTACACATTTACATAATGTATATCCAATATACTTCTATCGACCTTGCCAGCCTTCTCATCTACCAAGTATCTAGGGTAATTCTGCTCCAGTGGTTGTTCCCCTTATTACAGAAGCACTTAGTATCAGGTTTGGGTTAAACCTTGGGTTTCCTCACTAGAGCAGCAGCTGATTTGCCGTTTCATGAAGTATCCCTTCTTGCCCTCGCCCTTCTTGAAACTAGTGGTTTCACCAACCAGCAACAATTGATGCTCCTTCTTGATTTCTACTTTCGCGATGTCAAACAACGCGAATACCTCAAGGATCATCATCTCTATCCTTGATATGTTATAGTTCATCACGAAGCTCTAGCAGCTTGGTGGCAATAACTTTGGAGAAACATCACTATCTCATCTGGAAGATCAACTCCCACTCGATTCAAGTGATTGTTGCACTCAGACAATCTAAGCACAAGCTCAACGATTGAGCTTTTCTCCCTTAGTTTGTAGGCTAAGAAAAACATCGGAGGTCTTATACCTCTTGACGTGGGCACGAGCCTGAAATCCCAATTTCATCCCTCGAAACATCTCATATGTTCCGCGACGTTTCGAAAACGTCTTTGGTGCCTCAACTCTAAACCGTTTAACTGAACTATCATGTAGTTATCAAAACGTGTATGTCTGATGTTCGCAACATCCACAAACGATGTTTGGGGTTTAGCACACTGAGCGGTGCATTAAGGACATGAGCTATCTACTGTCCGCATAATCGCTATTGTCAACTTTCAACGATATTTTCTCTAGGAACAAAACAGTGGAACTAAAGCGCGAGCTTACGACATAATTTGCAAAGATCTTTTGACTATGTTCAGGATAATTAAGTTCATCTTATGAACTCCCACTCAGATAGACATCCCTTTAGTCATCTAAGTGATTACATGATCCGAGTCAACTAGGCCATGTCCGATCATCACGTGAGACGGACTAGTCATCATCGGTGAACATCTTCATGTTGATCGTATCTACTATACGACTCATGCTCGACCTTTCGGTCTCTTGTGTTCCAAGGCCATGTCTGTACATGCTAGGCTCGTCAAGTCAACCTAAGTGTTTCGCGTGTGTAAATCTGTCTTACACCCGTTGTATGTGAACGTAAGAATCCATCACACCTGATCATCACGTGGTGCTTAGAAACGACGAACTTTCGCAATGGTGGACAGTTAGGGGGACACTTTCTTGAAATTTTAATGAGGGATCATCTTATTTACTACCGTCGTTCTAAGCAAATAAGATGCATAAACATGATAAACATCACATGCAATCAAATAGTGACATGATATGGCCAATATCATATTGCTCCTTTTTATCTCCATCTTCGGGGCTCCATGATCATCATCGTCACCAGCATGACACCATGATCTCCATCATCATGATCTCCATCATCGTGTCTCCATGAAGTTGTCTCGCCAACTCATTACTTCTACTACTATGGCTACCGGTTAGCAATAAAGTAAAGTAATTACATGGCGTTGTTCAATGACACGCAGGTCATACAATAAATAAAGACAACTCCTATGGCTCCTGCCGGTTGTCATACACATCGACATGCAAGTCGTGATTCCTATTACAAGAAGATGATCAATCTCATACATCACATATCATTCATCACATTCTTCTTGGCCATATCACATCACATAGCATACCCTGCAAAAACAAGTTAGACGTCCTCTAATTGTTGTTTGCATGTTTTACGTGGCTGCTAATGGGTTTATAGCAAGAACGTTTCTTACCTACGCAAAACCACAACATGATATGCCAATTGCTATTTACCCTTCATAAGGACCCTTTTCATCGAATCCGTTCCGACTAAAGTGGGACAGACTGGCACCCGCTAGCCACCTTATGCACCAAGTGCATGTCAGTCGGTGGAACCTGTCTCATGTAAGTGTACGTGTAAGGTCGATCCGGGCCGCTTCATCCCACAATACCGTCGAAACAAGATTGGACTAGTAACGGTAAGCATATTGAACAAAATCAACGCCCACAACTACTTTGTGTTCTACTCGTGCAAAGAATCTATGCAATAGACCTAGCTCATGATGCCACTGTTGGGGAACGTAGCAGAAATTCAAAATTTTCCTATGTGTCACCAAGATCTATCTATGGAGAAACCAGCAACGAGGGGAAGGAGAGTGCATCTACATACCCTTGTAGATTGCTAAGCGGAAGCGTTCAAGAGAACGGGGTTGAAGGAGTCGTACTCGTCGTGATCCAAATCACCGGAGATCCTAGTGCCGAACGGACGGCACCTCCGCGTTCAACACACGTACAGCCCGTTGACGTCTCCCACGCCTTGATCCAGCAAGGAGAGAGGGAGAGGTTGAGGAAGACTCCATCCAGCAGCAGCACAACGGCGTGGTGGTGATGGAGGAGCGTGGCAATCCTGCAGGGCTTCGCCAAGCACCGCGGGAGAGGAGGAGGGAGAGAGGTAGGGCTGCACCAGGGAGAGGTTAAACTCATCTGTTGGGCAGCCCCCAGGCCTCAAGTATTTATAGGGGGAGGGGAGGGGGCTGCGCCCCCTCTAGGGTTCCCTCCCCAAGGGTGGCGGCAGCCCCCCAGATGCCATCTGGGTGGCGGCCAGAGGGGGAGAGAGGGGAGGCGCGCCTGGGGTGGGTCTTAGGGCCCATCTGCCCTAGGGTTTGCCCCCTCCCACTCTCCCTTGCGCCTTGGGCCCCTTGTGAGGGGCGCACCAGCCCACCTGGGGCTGGTTCCCTCCCACACTTGGCCCATGCAGCCCTCCGGGGTTGGTGGCCCCACTTGGTGGACCCCCGGGACCCTCCCGGTGGTCCCGGTACGTTACCGGAAAAACCTGAAACTTTTCCGGTGACCAAAACAGGACTTCCCATATATAAATCTTTACCTCCGGACCATTCCGGAACTCCTCATGATGTCTGGGGTCTCATCCGGGACTCCGAACAACATTCGGGAACCACATACAAACTTCCTTTATAACCCTAGCATCATCGAACCTTAAGTGTGTAGACCCTACGGGTTCGGGAACCATGCAGACATGACCGAGACGTTCTCCGGTCAATAACCAACAGCGGGATCTGGATACCCATGTTGGCTCCCACATGTTCCACGATGATCTCATCGGATGAACCACGATGTCAAGGACTCAATTGATCCCGTATACAATTCCCTTTGTCTAACGGTATTATACTTGCCCGAGATTCGATCGTCGGTATACCGATACCTTGTTCAATCTCGTTACCGGCAAGTATCTTTACTTGTTCCGTAACACATCATCCCATGATCAACCCCTTGGTCACATTGTGCACATTATGATGATGTCCTACCGAGTGGGCCCAGAGATACCTCTCCGTTTACACGGAGTGACAAATCCCAGTCTCGATTCGTGCCAACCCAACAGACACTTTCGGAGATACCTGTAGTGCACCTTTATAGCCACCCAGTTACGTTGTGACGTTTGGTACACCCAAAGCATTCCTACGGTATCCGGGAGTTGCACAATCTCATGGTCTAAGGAAAAGATACTTGACATTATAAAAGCTTTAGCATACGAACTACACGATCTTTGTGCTAGGCTTAGGATTGGGTCTTGTCCATCACATCATTCTCCTAATGATGTGATCCCGTTATCAGTGACATCCAATGTCCATGGTCAGGAAACCATAACCATCTATTGATCAACGAGCTAGTCAACTAGAGGCTTACTAGGGACATGGTGTTGTCTATGTATCCACACATGTATCTGAGTTTCCTATCAATACAATTATAGCATGGATAATAAACGATTATCATGAACAAGGAAATATAATAATAACTAATTTATTATTGCCTCTAGGGCATATTTCCAACAATAATCACCAGGATTTTCTCAGTTCTCATGACATTCGTTTGAGGACAATAACAATGGAAGGATATGCATCCAACTAGGCAGACAGAAGCTTTGTCACATTCTTCCTCTTGAATGTGAGGTTACTATTGTCCATGAGGCTTAAGTTTTACCGCAAGAGATTTCTCATGGACGGACACATTGAACAAAAACAAAAGAAGTTTCAGGTGGACAAATGGGCTTCTAAACATGCTCGGCTTCTATTTACAACAAGTTGTAGTCATCCTGAAATAATTTTTTTTGCACAGGATGTTGATTTTATGGATCAGACCGATCCATTTGTTTGTGACTACAAAAAAGACTGGTTGGTGTCGTGGAAATATCACGTTAGACGTCCTCGTGAAAGGACTTAGTTGTGGAGCCATCGCAGCGGGTTAGCTTAAAGGGGTTAAACCGGACAAAGGACACGAGAGTTTTTATACTAGTTCGGCCCCTTACGATGAAGGTAAAAGCCTACGTCTAGTTGTGATGGAATTGATTGGGTTTTGATGACTAGGGAGCGAATACGCTTTGCCTGACTCTCGAGCTGTTGTCTCTTGTCCCTGAACTGCCGCCGGGTTGTCCCTATATATACACAGGTTGACGCCCGGCCGGTTTACGGAGTCCCAAGGCCGGCTCATACAAGTGTCCGGCTCGGTCTCTGCCTTCCTAACTTACAATACAAGTTATACAACTATGGCAGTTTACAACTATGGGCCCTAATCCGCCTTTGGGCTCTGGGCCTCTAAGCTTCATCTGTAAAGCGCCATCTTCTTGGTCTTCATGGGCTTCATTATAGTTGAGGGTGAACCGGCCCCTCCTGGGCGGTTTATACTCAGTAGTTATATCCCCAACATTAGGCCCCAGATTGATTTGAACCTTATCATGTCAATCTTCAACACTTAAGAAAATACCGTGAACATCTTCTGACGATTCTCGTAAACCGCCATGATGTCTTCTCCTGTTAACTTTGTTAAACCGCCATGATGTCATCTTCCGAATATTGCAGTGAATCATAATGATGTCATCTCTGTATAAAAAGATTCGCTTCATTTAATTAATTCCTAAAAATCGAGGCGACAGCTGCGCCCGTTGCCGCTTCAGGCTCCTCAATTCTCGCGCCTGCCGCTTATCTTCTTGCCCCTTTATAAATAAGACCCGGGGGGTCCTTCCATTTTCTCCCCTTGCCTCTTCGTCTCGTCTTCCTCCTCGCGACCCGAAGAACTCAAACATCGCCGCCGCCGTCGACGTCGAAGCTCTGCGTCACCTCAAGCCGCTGCATCAACCTGAATGCTCCAAAGATCTCCTCCGCTGCTCCTGAAAATCCGGTAAGCTTTCTTCCTTTAACCCTAGATCTCCATTAGGGCTTCGTGTTCATCCGCGTTCCTCGATGTTCATCAGCACTTATCTGTTTTTCCTTTTAGCATTTTACTGAATCTAGATAGGCCTGAGAACCTCCTTTTGCGCCTAGATCCATAGCTTTAATCTGCCATACTGCAGTACCTTGTTATTCCTGGAAAAATCTCATCTGGACCTTCTCTGTTCTGCTTAACACCATTGTAGGACCCAGAAAATTTCCTTTACTGAACCACGGTAGATCCAAAATTATATCACCATTTTGTGAAACTTGTTTCTGCAACACTTAGTGAATTTCAGCTCTGCTGCTTCTAATATAGGCGGTTTAACTTGTAGAAAATCATAATCCGCCTGGTACCATTAGCCCTCAATTAAACTACAATCCTGACTTGAATAGCAATAGCCGGTTTAACATGTATAATTCCCTGGTTTATCACTGGTTTGTACACATCAACCTTTGAATCGTAAACCGGCCTTCATACTTTTTCAGTTTACCTTCCAAAATGACCAAGCAATTCGCCGCTTGCAACTAGGTTCCTTCCCAGATCACAGAAACACAGCTCAATGGATATGTTTTAACTGGCGCTTTGGCCAAGAAAGATGTCCTCCATTGGCGAGTTCCTGGCCCTGAGTGCCCTCTAGTGCCTCAAGACGGAGAAGTGATTGTGTTCATGTAGCATCTAGACCGGGATTTTAGCCCCCCCCCCCGGTTCAAAGTTTTTCCGGGATGTGCTTGCTAGCTTCCAACTCCATCCTCAGGATATTGTACCAAACTCTGTGTCCAACATATGCAATTTTCAAGTCTTCTGCGAAGTTTACCTTCAAGAAGAACCAACTATTGAGCTCTTTAGAGACTCTTTCCACTTAAACCGCCGAACTGAATTCTCTGACGGCCCCAATACTGAACTTGGCGGCGTGTCAATTCAGAAGAGGAAGGAAGTTGATTTCCCTCATGCCAAACACCACAGCCATCCGAAAGACTGGAAACAAACATGGTTTTACTGTCGGAACACAACACCTGCTGATGAAAACCCTCTGCCGGGTTACC
This sequence comes from Triticum dicoccoides, assembly GCF_002162155.2. NCBI lineage: Eukaryota > Viridiplantae > Streptophyta > Magnoliopsida > Poales > Poaceae > Triticum > Triticum dicoccoides. The sequence goes on along the minus strand of NC_041393.1, from coordinate 86,860,211 downwards.
GTGCTCACCGGCTTAGCAATGGCCATCCACTGCCACCACGGCTCACAGCCAAAGAACGACAAGCGTATGCACCTCAACTTGCTAAGCTCTGGGCCTTTCTAGCAAATGGCTTAACCGGAATTGACCTCGTTCGATGCTGGGTTTCATGGGGTATTCTTCCCTTAAGCCGCCACTCCAGTTTGATGCATGAGCCGGAAACATCAAAGACCCTCAACTGTATCATGAGATAGAAACGACTGATGAGGAAGTCACTGAGTCCATGAAGAAGATGCTGGATGAACCGATCGCTCAATGCAGCAAGACCGGATTGGCCCCTTTTTACACCTCCAACAAACTGCCAGCTGTTAGAAGTTTACCTTTCCTACCTTTATTGATCCGTCTCCGCTTTAACATTGTTCTGATAACCCTTTGTTTTGATTTTACAAGCCAAAGATTCTTTCTGGAAGAGGAAAGCTTCAAACAAACCGGTGAGGGATCCTCGTGCAAAAAGCATAGTCATAAAGAAAGAAGCCAAGAAGAAAACCGCCGAGTCCTCTGATCCGCTCGAAGACGTTGATGAGTCGGATCCAGAGGTAGAACTTGACTCCCTTGGTTCATTTTTCATACACCTTATTGACAATGACTATTCCCAGGATGATGTGGAGGCCACTCGTGCGGACCATGTAGAGGTAATCTCCCTTTCCTCCGATTCAGATCATGTGCCGGTTCAAAAATTTCGCCGTGCAGTTTAGAAAGTAAAATACTCTCACCCTCTTGCTCATTTGGATCCGCAATTTTCTTGAAGACATAGCAAACTGAAGGTCGTTGCACAACCCGGCACAGTGGCCAGCAAGTCAATTCTTCCGGTTTACCAGATACACCAACCCGGAAGCGTCGTCCAGAGGTTTTTTGTTCTCCCAAAAAATTTATCCTTTGACAGGTTGCTTCCGATATCCACTTCATCCGTCTGATTCGAATTATTAGGTGACTTCCAATTCTTCATCCGGCGATTCATCAACCACCCAAATGCCTCCCCTCAAGACTGTCCCTGGGTAAGTATACTGGCTTTAACTTTGTTTTCTTGCACCAGTTTACCAACTGACCTCTTGTTTTAATATTACAGCGCCAAAGCCCGTCTGAGCAAGAAAGCAAAACCCAATGTCCCTACTGAAGAGGTTGAACCGGACAGAACTTCAGAAGGCGCTAATAGAGATGCTGACATCACCATTGATGATCCTGTACCCCAAAGTCAGGATACCTATGCTGAACCACCAGAAGTCAACCCGGCCAGTCCGCATGCTGATCCTCCAAGCCCAGCCAAGGGCGAAGATGTGCCAAGCCCGGCCAGGGATACTATCAATCCTCCAACCCCATCAAAAGGTGGCGATGATGATGTTGTTATCACTGGTAGTGGTCACACTATCCCTGGCAACCCAGTTGCCTTGTCAAAGCATACTGCCAAGGAGGAATTTGCTGCTATAGGCAAGGGGAAAGGGAAGACAGATTTATCCAGCTTCATTAACCTTAGCGCCGAAGAGCTCCATTCCGGATTCTTAAACCGCCTATACACAAGCCGGGATTATGAGGCCAGTTTGGTGAACTTAATGAAGGAGCTCTATGAGGTAATCTTCAAAACACTTTAAATTTGCTTGTTTCTGTATTCCAATTCCATTGTAGCCCCAAGGGCCAGTTTATCTCTTGAAGACAAACCAGGACTTCGAAGATCAAGAACACTTCAACTGAGTAGTCCCCAAGGGCCGGTTTATCTTAGCAAGATGAACTGGGACTTTTTGTTAAACCTTGTCTTTATGAACTGCCTCCACCTTTGATTTGATTGGTCAATTAGGCATTAGCCCCCAAGTGCCAAGCTTAATACTTGTATTGAACCTTGGGACTTTAAAATATCAGTTTTAAGAAGCAATCCGCATTAGCCCCCAAGTGCCAAGTGTATAACTTGTTATGTGCTTGGGACTTTAACAGCTTCATCATCTGATTTTTGCAGACCGACATAAACACCAAAGTTTCTCAAATCGCCGATCTTTGGGAAAATATCAAGTCTCAGCAAGAAGAGACCTATAAAGCCAAAGAGGAGCTAAAGGGCGCTTTAACAGCAATGGAACAATTGAAGGATGGCTTCAAAAATGAGCGCACCAATTGGGAAACTGAGAAGGCCGCTTTGTTGAAGCGGGCTGAAGACGCGGAAGCAGCTCTGAAACCGGTGGCGGAAGAGCTGACTGGGCTGAAACATCAAGTGAATGCCATGACTTCTGCAATTTTTGGTAAGTACTGTGTAATAGTCTGTTCTGTAGTATCTTCAACTTTGCCGGTTTAACATTAAATTCTTAAACCGTTGCAGGTAGTCGCATTGCTCATCTGGGCGTAGATATGCGGATGAAGTTGAATGCAGCTTACACATTGGTTGAGCAACTGTACACTGGTGCCCAACGAGTTATTTGTGCAGCCTCATATAACAAACCGCACCAACGCTGATCAAGGATACACTGGCCAAATTGTCGATGACACCGGCGCAGATAGAAGAAATGAAGCGATCTGCTGCCAGGGCTGGCGCTTTGTTAGCACTGACTCGTGCCAAATCATGGATAGCTGACCTGGATCCAGTTGATATCTCCAAGGGCTATCCGGATGAACAATAAAACGGATTAGCATTTGATAGCGAAGCCCTCAAAGCCCTGACCAAGGAGATGCGTCCAGTAGCAAGTCAATTGCCCGAAGAAGTGAATTTGGATGCTCATCGGTCCTTCTATGATGCCAACAACCATCGAGTTGACACTGCTGTGAAAGAAGTGCAGAATCTTATTCCGCCAATTCGTAAGCACACTTATGCCCCTGACGTTGAACCGTCCAGTCTTATAAGTGAAGAGGCTTATTTCAAGCTTTAACCCGGATTGACTGGACCACCGTTGACTTCTAGCCACTGGGTGGGGAGGAGGAGGTTGAACCAACGCCTGAGGATTCATCAACCTCACGTCGACCTGACGACGAGTCTTAATCCGGCAATAAGCTTGATTTTCACAGACTGTGTTCTGTGTGAGAAACAATCATTATTTTGGGCTTCAAAGCACCTTGTAATAGGCTTGTTGAAATACTTTGATCCGCGGCACTGATACATGGCTTTGTTGATCCACCATGATATTTGCTATGCTTGATTATACTTTGATAATTTCATGCAATCCTGATGTCTGCATAAAAAGAATTGTCTGGGCGGTTTACCGCCGGACGGGTCACAATGCCCAATACAAAGCCCGGTTAATTACCAAAGATGAATCAGAATATGAAATAAATCATACCTGTGATATTAAATCACTTAGTTGGTTTACCGACTTGGATTGTAGTAAGGGTGAGAACCCAAATCTGGAGTGTTGATAACTCTCACCATGCAGTGCTGGTGTATATGATAAATCATACCGGGTTGTGATGAACACCAGATGATTAAACTGGCGACATGTAGTCAAAGCCAGACCGGGTGTTGTAACACCGGTTTAATAATGAATATGGTCTGACAACTTGTAGTTGAAAGCCAAGCCGGGTTAACTAACACCGGTTTAATAATGAATATAGTCTGACAACTTGTAGTTGAAAGCCAAGTCGGGTTAACAAACACCGGTTTAATAATGAATATGGTCTGACACCTTGTAGTTGAAAGCCAAGCCGGGTTAACAAACACCGGGTTATTATGATGACTGAAAAGCCATACCGGGTCGACTGACGCTGGTTTAACATAAATTTTAACAAAAGGGGGAAAAACTTGGCAAAAAGCAAATAAAAACCATGTAGTCAAGGCTTTTCAAGGGATGCCAGGCCCAAATTCGAGGCTTTTCATGGGCTGCCAGGCCGCTGAGTTAAACCATTTTACAAAGCCTTTTAAGATGGGCCTCCAACTAACCAATCGTTGTTTTAACTTTGACAAGTTCAGGGTCTGTATAAGATTGACTTGTCAAACGTTCGGCGGGTCGTGCCAGGATTACCTAGATAGGAGTGGCTTACTTGATGAAGGAAGGTAACCCGGGGTTTTAGGTGAATACACCAGGCTTCCAAGCCATGCTTGATAGCATATTACAAGGGTCCTTTCAAACTCTTTGTTGCAGTGCACAAAGAGCCCCCAAGTTAGTTTGTGAGCCGTTCTCAATGGGTGCCTATGTTTGAGCTGTGCATATCATCCAGACTCTCTTTGGCCCCTTGGGTGTGAAGCTCCCAAGCTGTATTGTGGCATGATAGCCGGTTTAACAGGAAGAACTCCACTTTGTTAGCTGAAGTCCCCATGTAACCAAAAGATATTTGAGGAAAACGGCAATATATTGATCATAATATATACATTGTCAAAATATGTACATAAGAGAAGCCTATGGCTCAAGTGTAGTAAGGCCGAAGGAGAGCTATGTTCCACGGCCGCCGGGTCCCCTCCTCAGAACTGCGTGAGTTGTCTCGAACGTCAATGAGGCAGTATGATCCGTTGTGCAGATTCTTGCTGACCACAAAGGGCCCTTCCCAAGGTGGGGATAACTTGTGCATATTGGTCTGATCTTGGATGAGCCGGAGCACCAAGTAGCCTTATTGAAAGGTTCTTGTTTTAACCCGGCGGCTGTGATAACTCTGCAGGTCTTGCTAATAAACCGCCGAACGGGCCAAAGCCATGTCCCTTTTTCATCTAACAGGTCTAGCACCTCCTTGCGTGCTTGCTCATTGTCCGCTTCAACATAATTAGCAACCCGGGGCGAATCATGACGAATATCACTTGGGAGGACCGCCTCTGCCCCGTAAACCATGAAGAAAGGTGTGTAACCTGTTCATCTATTGGGGGTGGTGTTAATGCTCCACAACACTGAAGGTAATTCTTCCACCCAACAACCCGGCATCCGCTTTAAAGGAACCATGAGCCGATGCTTGATACCCTTCAAGATTTCTTGATTGGCTCTCTTAGCTTGACCATTGGAGTGGGGGTGAGCCACGGATGCTATATCAAGCCGGATGTGCTCTCTCTGACAAAAGTCCTCCATCTCACCTTTAGAAAGGTTTGTGCCATTATCCGTGATGATGATGTGTGGAAAGCCAAAGTGGAAGATGATCTTTTTGATGAATTGAACCGGCATGGCTGCGTCACACTTGCTTACGGGTCCGCTTCAACCCATTTAGTGAACTTATCAAGCGCCACCAGCATGTGGGTCTTCTTATCCTTGGATCGCTTAAAGGCCCCCACCATATCAAGCCACCAAGTAGCAAACAGCCAAGTGATGGGAATCATCTGTAGCTCTTGAGCCGGAACATGAGCTCGGCGTGAAAACTTCTGACAAGCATCACACCGCTTTACCAGATCCTCAGCATCTGCATGAGCTGTCAACCAATAGAACCCATGACGAAAAGCTTTAGCCACCAGGGACTTTGAACCGACATGGTGACCACAATCCCCTTCATGGATTTCACATAGAATCTCTTGGCCTTCTTCAGGAGAAACACAACGCTGGAATATGCGTGAAACACTGCAGTGGTGTAACTCACCATTGTGAATAACCATGGACTTTGATCGTCGGACTATCTGTCTGGCTAGAACCTCATCATCTGGTAGCTCGCCCCGGTTCATATACGCTAAATATGGAACCGTCCAATCCGGAATTACATGTAAAGCGGCTACCAATTGGGCCTCCAGACCAGGAACAGCTAAATCCTCCTCTGTATGAAACTTAACAGACGGGTTATGCAAGATATCTAAAAAGTATTGGGTGGTACTGGTTTACGCTGAGATCCCAACCGGCTCAAAGCATCTGCTGCTTCATTTTTGCACCGGTCAATGTGCTCAACCTGATATCCTTTAAAGATACCCGCCACAATATCCACCTCGTGTCTGTAAGCCGCCATGAGTGGATCCTTAGAATCCCAAGTGCCAGAAACTTGCTGGGCCACCAGATCAGAATCTCCAAAGCATCCTACTCGGCTTAAATTCATTTCCTTGGCCACACGGAGATCAAGGAGTAACGCCTCGTACTCAGCTGCATTGTTAGTACAAGGAAACATTAAGCGGAGAAGGTAACGAATTTTATCACCTCGAGGGGAAGTAAGGACAACTCCAGCCCCCGAGCCCTCCAATTGCCTGGATCCATCAAAGTGAATAGTCCAGTATGTATTATCCGGTTTGTCCTCTGGTGCCTGTAACTCGGTCGAATCATTGATGAAGTCAACAAGCGCCTGAGATTTGATGGCTGTTCGAGGCATATACTTCAACCCATGTGGACAAGCTCAATTGCCCACTTTGCAACCCGGCCAGTTGCTTCCCGGTTCTAAATTATATCGCCCAAGGGAGCAGAGCTGACCACTGTAATGGGATGGCCTTGAAAGTATTGTTTGAGCTTCCGACTCGCCATAAAAACCCCATATACCAGCTTCTACCAATGCGGATATCGTTGCTTTGACTCAATAAGCACTTCACTGATATAGTAAACCGGCCGTTGAACCGGATATTCCTTCCCAGCCTCCTTGCGCTCAACCACAATTGCCACACTAACAACACGGGCATTAGAAGCCACGTACAATAACAAGGGCTCCTTGTCAACCGGAGCAGCAAGGACCGGCGGTTCAGCCAACTGCCGCTTCAAGTCCTCCAACGCCGCATCAGCCGCATCACTCCACACAAAAGTGTGTGTTTTCTTCAACATCTGATATAGAGGGATCGCCTTCTCTCCCAAGCGGCTAATAAACCGGCTTAGGGCTGCAATTCGACCTGCCAGACGCTGAACATCATTAATACAGGTCGGTTTAGCCAACAATGTAATCGCCTTGATCTTTTCCGGATTAGCTTCAATGCCTCTGTTGGAGACCAGAAAACCTAAGAGCTTGCCTGCCGGAACACTGAAAACACACTTGTCCGGATTAAGCATCATCTTATAAACCCAAAGATTGTCAAAGGTCTCCTTGAGATCATCTATCAATGTCTCCTTCTTCCTGGATTTTACTACAATGTCATCCACATAGGCATGAACATTGCGCCCAATCTGAGTGTGAAGACAATTCTGCATACAGCGCTGATAAGTTGCCTGGGCACTCTTGAGCCCAAAGGGCATAGAAACATAGCGGAAGGCTCCAAAGGGAGTGATGAAGGCTATCTTCTCCTGGTCCTTAACTGCCATTTTGATCTGATGATAACCTGAATAAGCATCCAAGAAACTTAAATGCTCACAACCCGCCGTCGCATCAATGATCTGATCAATACACGGGAGAGCAAAAGGATCTGCCGGACAAGCCTTGTTCAAATATGTGTAGTCCACACACATGCGCCAAGTATCATTTTTCTTAAGGACCAGCACCGGATTAGCCAACCACTTAGGGCGAAACACTTCGATGATAAACCCAGCAGCCAACAGCCGGGCTACCTCCTCACCGATTGCCTTGCGTGTTTCCTCGTTAAAGCGGCGAAGAAACTGCTTGACCGGTTTAAACTTGGGATCAATATTGAGAGTGTGCTCAGCGAGTTCCCTCGGTACACCTGGCATGTCAGAAGGTTTCCATGCAAAAATGTCCCGTATCTCATGGATGAACTCGATGAGCGCACTTTCCTATTTCAGATCTAGATTGGTCCTGATGCTAAACTGCTTGGATGAATCGCCAGGAACAAAATCAACAAGTTTAGTCTCATCAACCATTTTGAACTTCAGGGTCGGGTCATGCTCAGTAGTGGGCTTCTTCAAGGGGTCATGTCTGCCGGATCAACATTGTCCTTATAGAACTTCAGCTCCTCTATAGCACAAACCGACTCAGCATAAGCAGCATCACCCTCCTCGCAATCCAAAGCAATCTTACGACTTCCATGGACTGTGATGGTCCCCTTATGACCCGCCATTTTGAGCTGTAAGTAAATATAGCAGGGCCTCGCCATGAACTTCGCGTAAGCCGGCCGTCCAAACAGTGCGTGATATGGGCTCTGGATTTTCAACACTTCAAAGGTCAATGTTTTAGACCTGGAGTCATTCTCATCACCGAACACAACCTCCAAAGCTATCTTGCCAACAGGATATGCCGATTTACCTGGTACTACACCATGAAAAATAGTGTTTGACGGTTTAAGACTCTTGTCTATCAACCCCATGCGACGGAAGGTTTCATAATACCGGATGTTGATACTGCTCCCTCCATCCATTAGCACCTTGGTAAACTTATAACCTCCCACCTAAGGTGCCACCACTAAAGCCAGATGACCCGGATTATCAACCCGCGGCGGATGATCCTCTCTGCTCCACACAATGGGCTGCCCGGACCACCGGAAGTAACGTGGCACTGTCGGTTCAATAGCATTAACTGCCCTGTTGTGAAGCTTCTGGTCGCATTTGCACAAGCTAGTAGTGAACACATCATACTGCCCGCCATTCAACTGCTTTGGGTGACTTTGATAACCTGATTGCTGATGATTCCCCTGATTATCCTGTTGGTTATTGCCACCTTGGTTGTTCTGGTTACCCTGATTATTTTGAAATCCAGAGTTTGAACCGCCACCACCATGAAAGCCTGGACCTGAACCGCCCGACGGACACTGATCATACCGGAAGAGATCAGAGTTTTTGAACTCCTTCATGATGAAACAATCCTTCCAAAGATGTGTTGCTCGAACCTCCTTGGTCCCGTGCTTTGGGCAAGGCTGGTTTAACAGTCGTTCCAGATTCATACCTCCACCACGCTGGGGCGGTTTACCTTTACGATGCTGCATATTAGTGTTAGCCACAAAATCTGAATTATCTGCTTTGCGCTTACCATTATTCCCATGGCCCCTTGGTTGTGTTGCTGTCCCTTTGCACCGCCGTTCTTCTTTCCCTTCTCCGGTTTCTCCTCATCAGAATCGGGATCCTTGGTATTATCAGAATCGGCATATTTAACCAAAGCTGCCATAAGGGTTCCCATGTCATTGCAGTGGCGCTTGAGCCGTCCCAACTTCATCTTTAGTGACTTAAACTGGCAATTACACTCCAATGTTATGATTGCTTGGCCAGCATTAATCCGGTCCGACGAATGCAAAATTTCTGAAACCCGATGCACCCAAAGAGTTGTTAACTCGCTCTCTCCTTGAACACAGGCATCCAGATCCACAATGGACATAGGATGTTTGCATGTATCCTTGAAATTTTCTATAAACCGGGCCTTCAACTGGTCCCATGACTTGCGGAGTTGCCTAACAGGTTCTTCAACTAGGTATGAGCTGTCCCTTACAACATCATTGTGAAGTATTTTGCACAGGCCGCTTCATCCACATCCAGCATCTCCATCACCATCTCATATCTTTCAACCCATGCCTCAAGTGGTTGATCGGCGATGTAATTAGGCACCTTATGTGGACCCTTGAAATCCTTGGGCAGCCGCACATTACGGAGAGCCGAGATGAGACACGGCACTCCCCAGGAACTGAAGGAAAGCCCGGTGCCTCGGTCTACGGACGCTGCTGGCTGAACCAGGGCGGGTTGATGACGACCCGCATATTGTGCTGCTAAAGCGGCCTCCCTTCGTGCTCTGCCATTATCCACCACGTCCTGAGCATTTACCTCACCGCGTGCCGGATCGGGTCCTTGTGGGGCATTATGGCGCCGCGCATTGTTGGACACCTCCGGTTCATCTATGTGCCTGCTATAGCTTTTGCTCGGACGGGGGGTCGTGTGAATCCTATCTCGGCTATATGAGTAAGCCTGCTGCTGCACCATAGCAGTCTGAAGAAGATCCCTGGCCCGATGCGTCTCAACCGCCGCTGGCGATTCACCCTCCATCGGAATAGCTGCCAGCCGGGATGATGCTGCTATCATGTTATCCAAAGGGGTAGAGAAGTGACCCGGCGGGGGTGTTGTGTACCGTGGCGGGTTGTCTGTTCGTCGGGGTGGACCCATCACCTGAGGTTGATCTGGCGCTCCGGTCCTTGGCATGATAGTCCGGTTTACTGCTGCCGGGTTGCTGGTTCCTGCCCCTGGCATACTGAAGAGGTTCATTGCATTATAATCCACCGGCAAGCAAGACTGATGTCTCCTCCTCAATACTTCATTCGAGGCATTGTGATCCAGCAAAAGTCGATAATTCTCGGCCTAAATCCTCTGTGCCTGGGCATCTAAAGCGGCCCGTTCCTCAGCCATCCTGGTCTCCTCAACCGCCAAGTCCACCTTGGCCTGCGTTATATGTTCCCGTAGCTTAGTGACCTCTGCGTTATGCCGATCTTGAGTCTCCGAGGTAACTGTTGTGGCCAATAACGTCGTCCAGGCGTCCAACAAACCGGACAGAACTTTTGCCGGCCGGCACGCGGGCCCTCCTGCCCCAGCTGCTAGTCCGGAACCCAAAGCCGCCGCAGTAGAATTTTGCAAGGTTGGCTGTGTACCGGCCATGAAGATTGCGACTCGATTTAGCGGTTCAAGAAATTCTGGAATACTAGTGCCATCGGAATACCCTTCGAACACACCTTCATGAACTTGGTACAGGGACTCGGTTTCACCGGTGGATGACTCGCCATCGGAATAAACGGCCATATCACCTTTGGACACCGGTTCAGATCCAATCCCATGGACACATCCTATGAACGCACACTTCATGGCGGGCTGAATCCGGGCGGGACTTGCACGCTGAGCCATCTCGATGAGGTCGGTGCAGATGTCCGGCTCAGGGCCCGGTTCGCCGTTCTTGCTGATGAAGACGTGAATTCCTCCGGAGGGGACCCGGTACCCGTACTCGATTGAGCCGGCGTTGGGGCCCCAGTCTGCGTCATTGATGTAGAGTTTGCCGCGATGACTCTTGGTCATCCGGCCAACCGCGTACCCTTTGAGTCCTTCAAAGCTGCCCTTTAAGAACTCGAAACCATCGTGTGATAGCCCCACGGTGGGCGCCAACTGTCGTGGAAATATCACGTTAGATGTCCTCGTGAAAGGACTTAGTCGTGGAGCCATCGCAACAGGTTAGCTTAAAGGGGTTAAACCGGACAAAGGACATGAGAGTTTTTATACTAGTTTGTCCCCTTACGATGAAGGTAAAAGCCTACGTCTAGTTGTGATGGAATTGATTGGGTTTTGATGACCAGGGAGCAAATACGCTTTGCCTGAGTCTCAAGCTGTTGTCTCTTGTCCCTGAACCGCCGCCGAGTCGTCCCTATATATACACAGGTTGACGCCCGACCGGTTTACGGAGTCCCGAGGCTGGCTCATACAAGTGTCCGGCTCGGTCTCTGCCTTCCTAACTTACAATACAAGTTATACAACTATGGCGGTTTACAACTATGGGCCCTAATCCACCTTTGGGCTCTGGGCCTCTAAGCTTCATCAGTAAAGTGCCATCTTCTTGGTCTTCATGGGCTTCAATATAGTTGAGGGTGAACCGGCCCCTCCTGGGCGGTCTATACTCAGTAGTTATATCCCCAACAGTTGGGTTAGATGGTACTGCCATGTTCAATCCGGGTTTTGTCTAAAAATTTGATGAACAATTAATCCTTGGGATTTTTGTACCATTTGTAAGCTTGAGTTGCATGTTGTTGCCCTCTTACTCCCCTCCACCTACCACTAGACTGCTGCATCTTCCACGGCTACTGTTCGTTCTAGTCCGAGGCCTTGCCATCGTTCTCCGCCTTGGTTCGCTCATTGTGCCCGCCGCCGTCTGCGTTGTGAACATGGTCAACAACCAAGAGGAATCAGGAGATGACTATACGTGGAGAGGCTGATAGTAGGGACCCACCAGGGTCATTGCATTATGCAAGCAGGTGCCTCGTTATTATAAGCAAAAAATACTTCCTCCTAATTGTCTGACAACTAGGTCCCACGCCATTGTCAATGTAGTCAATAAACAAGAAAATTACACAATGAGCGAATAACACCAGGGACCCAGCAGCTCACCCAGTTGTTTTTTAGTTTCAGAGATGGAGCTTACGCTTTTATTTAAGCACATGAGAGGCTAGTTGATATATTGTTTCTTTCTGAAAATGGCTAGCCCTGCTGGGCTGCAAATCTTTCAAGACGAGTAGGGATGTAAGTAGTAAGAAATGGGCTTCCCCAGAAAATGGGTTATAAGTTGTAAGAAATGGGCTGTAAATTTTTAAACCAAAGCCAACCGGCAATTACATTAAAATATCATTTTTTTCTGGATTTCTCTACTCTCTACTCTTTTAATAACCAAAGCCAACTGGAAATTACATTAAAGTATCATCTTTTCTCCCACAAGATAAACTACTCATACAAATGCATCTTCATGTTCTGTGCAACGAACGGGCATTTTGCTTGTTAAGATTTTAAATTTCATTCATTTTGTTTTGCGGAGAATTGTTTTTTGAATTTTATTTTGATATAATTTTTAAAAAAATATTTTTAACATGACTCAAAATTTCATGATTAAAAGAGTTCGGACCCCACCGAAATATGCACAATTTCGTTGAATTTTTTAGCAGTTCCCAGAATATATGGTCTGTAAAGCTAATAAAAAGAATATGGGCTTCAAATATCCTTAAGAATTGACAAATGGGTTGTAAATTATTGAAAATAATGGCTAATGGGTTGTATGCTATTTTCCACGGATTTTGAGGCTGACTTCTGGGCCTACTAGGTTGATGATGACGCTGTCCTATTTTTTTTTGATGTGTAGGCAAGGCTTTGTCAACTTGGTCAACAAAGAGCAGTGACTATTGGATGTCCATCCAACGGCCTCCATGCTTCTTCAATCTCTGATCTTCCTACTCCAGCCGCCCAAACCAGCGTCGGCGGGACTGCCTGTTCCCTCCTCCCGTGGTTGGTTGTGCTGCCGCCAGGCCATCCCTCTACCCACCCACACATCTTGTTATTTTTCGGCGACGTCAGCCTCACCCCACAGCCGACCAGTCAGCGCTCGTACTCCCCTTAGCGTGAGCATCTGCTGCGATGGCTTCGCCGGCTCTGGGTCATTCCCTTCCTGGGCCTCACCCTCGTCCACCGCGTTTGTGCTCTCGGCGCGACGAGGTCAACATGGTCAACAAACAATAGCCATCGGAAGAGGCTGACAGTAGGGGCCCACACAAGGAAATGCCTTCTTACACGCGCAAAATAATGATTCCTCCACCTGACAGCTAGGACCCACCGGAAGGGCCTCTATATTTCACAAAAAAACGTCCCCCCCCCCGCTGTCAGCTCGGACCCACCAGCTATATCTTCGCACGCAAGGACCCACCGTAGTGGGAGGCTGACTTGTGGGCCTACTAAGTTGACGGGGATGGAAGGCTTTGTCAACTTAGTCAATATGAATGATTCTAGCTCCAGTGACCGTACCATGTCCATCCAACGGCCGTAGTGCTTTTCAACCTCTGGTCTTATTGCTCCAGCCGCCCAAAGCAGCGCCGGTCATGCCGCATGCTCCTGCCTCCCGTGGCCGGCTGTGCTGCCACGGAGGCCTCACCGCCACCTGCTATTCCCACTGCTGGCCAAGCCCTGCGGCGATGGCAGCCTCACACTACAGCTGAACCAGTGAACCCTCGTACTCCTCTCCGTGTGGGCATCCACTGTCGCGTCTTCCCCGGCTCCGCATCATCCTGTTCCTAGGCCTCGCCATCGTCCACCGCCTTGGTGCTCTCAGCGTGGCCTGGTCAATGTGGTCAATGAACGACTTCCATTTGGAAGAGTACTGTACGTGGAGAGGCTAACAGCTGGGTCCACGGCCACAGCAAGGAAGTGCCTCCTTATTACGCGGAAAATAATGATTCCTCCACCTGACAGTAGGGACCCACCGGATGGGCCACCGTATTATGCAAAAAAAAGCGTTTCCTCCCTGACTGTTGGGACCCACTAGCTACATCTTCGCACACAAGGAAGTGCGTCCATATTACGGGGAAAAAAAGATTTGCCCCCTGACTGCTGGGACCCACCAGCTACATCTTCACACGCAAGGAAGTGCCTGACAGTCGGGACCCACCTGGTCGAAGCGTACGTAGTGTTGTCATTCTGGTCGCGAATGTGTACGCACATCCTGGTCGATCGGTCTGTCTATAGGCTACAGTGATGAACCGTGGCCGTGCAAGGAAGGAAGGGCACGTGTCGTAGTAGAGGCGCGCACGTGTCGTAGTAGAGGCACGCACGTAGCATGTACATGTACGTACATTGGCTAGGGTGCAAGAAAGTAAATACGGCCACATACGTACATACGGGCAGGGTCTCGAACGCCTACTCGCGCATACATATGGCCAGGTCTCGTGTACATGGCTGGGTGGGAACGGAGAAACTACATCACCGTCGTATTCATGGGGAGGCAACGGAATGCGTCGTGTTCATCGGGAGGCAACGGAACACGTGTTGTTCATCGGGAGCCAACCGGCTTGGATGGAACAACCGATGAAAACGAGGCCTGGCGTACCGCAGAACGGAGGAAACGGCCTTGTGTTTGACCGGCCACGGTCAAAACGGGATCATGTTCATCGGGAGGGGTCTGGCGTACCACAAAATGGAGAAAACAAACTTCTTTTGGACCTCCTACGCTCAAAATGCGGTCCTATTGATCGGGAGGGATGTGGCGTACCGCAAAACGGAGGAAACAGACTTGTGTTGGAGCACTATGGATGAAACGAGGGGTGTGGTGTACCGCAAAACGGGACTCCACGGGATACTGTTCATCTCCACCGTCGACCTCCTCCAGCCTCCACGGGCTACTGTTCATCCACCATCGACCTCCTCCAGCCTCCACCTGTGACTGTTCATCCACGATCTCCTATTCATCCAGCCTCCACCGCGCGCTCCTCCACCAGCTACTGTTCAACCAACCCTCTCCATGGGGTGCTGTTCAACCATCCCTCCACGGGCTACTATTCATCCAGCCCTCCACTGTCTACTGTTCAACCAGCCCTCCACCGGCTACTCTTCAACCTTCCCTCCACGGGGTCCTGTTCATCCAGCCCTCCACGGGGTCCAATTCATCCATGCCCAACCGGCTCGATCAATTGGGGTCTTGTTCATCCAGTGGCAACACCACGGGGTCCTGTTCATCCAACCCCCCATCGGGAACTGTTCATCCAAACCCCCCAACAACCGCTCACTATTCATCAAGAGGCAGCATCGATCGGCTTCAGTTAGTAGAAGTAGCGAAGGAATCGCTCGATCGGGTTCAGTTAACAGCCATCGATCGATCGCTCGGGTCAGTAACACGTAGCCTGCAACGCAATTGCTCAGCTTCAGTTAGGCGAACGCCTCACTCGGGTTCAGTTAGAGCCCAACGCCTCGCACCCACGTGTGTATATGTACGAGAGAAACGCACATCGCTCGGCCCCTGACCTCCCATCATAACCGGGAACTCCCCGATATTTTCCTCACCTCACTTCTACCATGGTTTTTTCTGTCCTGGACGGCCCAAAGAATGTCATGCAGCTGCATCTCCGGCCCGCCCAGGACGAAAAGCCCATTTTCTGTCATGATTTTTTGTCATAGAAGTAGGAGCCCACCACATCTATGATGATACCGGGTTTTGTCACAATTATTGTCATAGAAGTGTCATAAGCATGAGAGAAAATTTTCGTTCGGCCCAAAATGTCACAGATGTGTCTTTTTTGTAGTGGAACCGCCAAGCCGCCGCACTCATGCTTCAGGAACAACGTCATCCCAGCATCGTCGGTGAAGCTGTTTGGGGTCGCACTCTCCTTAGGACTTTCTCTTTTGCTTCGTCCCTGCAGTATGTCATGACGAACCCCATGGGGGTATCTAAAAACTGTAATGCTTTTGTTTAGTAGTTGTTACTCTCCAATCAGTGCTATGCTTGCATCTCCCACTATGGTATGGTCCCCCTTTCATTCTCGCGGTAGCTTAGCGCTCTAAGTCTGCAAGACCTAGTCCCCAGGAAGGCTTCAACCGTCGCTGGTATAACAGGTCGCGATGCCGTGGTCAAGGCCAGGAGGTGAGCGGCCCAAGGTCCGATGAGAGCCCCTGAGGTGCGATGCTCAGGAGGTCCCTTTTGACGTGCAAGCAGCTCCCAAAGGACTGAAAGGGAAGCACCCTTGCCCCAGTGAGGTCACAAGGGGTGTGACGTCGATCGCGAGATTAACGCTATGCACATGTTTAGGGACTTATATTTCGATCCACGTTCATCTTCACACTGCAGTGGCAACCTTCGTGTGATGCTTGACCATGTTTCAACAACCGCGGCAATCCTTATGTGAAACGCGCATCGACCCCTTCCCTTCCCCTCATCTGGGTGCTCTACATCCTCGGGTCTCGGCTCCCGAGTGAGGCTCAGCCACCGCTGGTATTGTCGGTGTCAAAACCGGTGGATCTCGGGTAGGGGGTCCCGAACTGTGCGTCTAAGGCTAATGGTAACAGGAGGCGGGGGACACGATGTTTACCCGGGTTCGGGCCCTCTCGATGGAGGTAGTACCCTACTTCCTGCTTTATTGATCTTGATGATATGAGTTTTACAAGAGTTGATCTACCACGAGATCGTAGAGGCTAAACCCTAGAAGCTAGCCTGTGATTATGATTGTTGTTGTCCTACGGACTAAACCCTCCGGTTTATATAGACATCGGAGGGGGCCAGGGTTACACAGAGTCGGTTACAGAGAAGGAGATCTACATATCCTAATTGCCAAGCTTGCCTTCCATGCAAAGGAGATTCCCATCCGGACACGGGACGAAGTCTTCAATCTTGTTTCTTGATAGTCCAACAGTCCGACCAAAGTATATAGTCCGGTTGTCCGAGGACCCCTTAATCCAGGACTCCCTCAGTAGCCCCTCAACCAGGCTTCAATGACGATGAGTCCGGCGCGTAGATTGTCTTCGGCATTGCAAGGCGGGTTCCTTCTCCGAATACTCCATAGAAGATTTTGAACACAAGAATCGTGTCCGTCTCTGCAAAACAAATTCCACATACCACCGTAGAGAGAACAATATTCCACAAATCTAATCTACTGACATCTTTTCACAGCATGACATCACGCCATGGCCCGGTCATTATTCGAACCGTTTCTTCACAACCAGCTACTGCACATATTGCGAGGCAGTTTCCTTGGCACGTCTTGTCGAAGCAGAGATCGTGTCCCCTTATTGCGGGATTCTCATCAATATGGGTGTGGGTAACCCAAGTGTGTTTGTTAATATGACTCCTCGATTTTAGGCAAGTTCCAAACGGCCACGCGGGGGACGCTTGATATTCACCACCTCTATAAAGGGATCAAGGCTTGTCCTTATCTTCCCACGCTCGATCCTTCATCTTGTCCCCACCTCGAGTTCTAACACCCGAGGCTCAAGTTTAGGCGCTTCAGACCTTCAATCATGTCCGGATCCAACCTTCAAGGCCGGTGGATGGCCTCTTCTGTCACAGAGGAGGACATCAAGAAGCTTAGGGGGGCCAGGTATCTGACCGCCGACATCCTGCATAGGCTGCCTGCTCAAGGGCAGGTCATCCCCACTCCCAATCCCAACGAGAGTGTCATATTTGTTTCCCACTTCCTCTGAGGGCTAGGCTTTAGTCTTGATCCCTTTGTTCGAGGGCTCATGTTCTATTACGGGCTAGATTTTCATGATCTAGCTCCAGACTCCATTCTTCACATCTCGTCGTTTATCGTCATGTGTGAAGCCTTCCTCCGCATTACCCCACACTTCGGTTTATGGCTTAAGACCTTCAATGTGAAGTCGAAGATGATCAACGGGCGTCATGTGGAGTGTGGAGGCGCTATAATAAGCAAAGGCGCCGATTCCCTATGGCCAAAGGGTTCCTTCCTGGAGGTGTCTGATTTATGGCAACGAGAGTGGTTCTACATCACCGCTCCTTAAGGCACAAAGTGGGCGGCCGCCCCTGCCTTCCGCTCGGGCCCTCCGCCTCAACTGGCGTCATGGGTCAACAAGGGACTAGACTGGGGGCCTGCTAATGATGTACTGACATTGCAGAGCCGCATTCAGGATCTTCTTGAGAGGGATGTCAACCTCATAAAAATAATTCAAGTAATGATAGTTCGTCGGGTCCTGCCGTGCAAACATCGACCTCTTCGGATGTGGGAGTTCAACCTAGAAGGACCGCGAACTATTCAGTACTTCTTCGGCATGACGCTCGAAGGGATGTATCGGTTATTTTTCGGATCACGAATAAAGTGTCTGGACACCACCGAGGATGTGGGCTTGAACTGCAATCATCCAGATACCCAAGTAAGTAACTCTGCAACCGAACACGCTATTTATGTTTATCATAACATTATTCTGAGAACTATCCGCGGCCAGGATTGGCTAAGAAAGGCGCAGAGGATCAGGTGTCAGGCCCCTCTTCTCGAAGGCTTGCCGGACACCGTGCTAACCAGGATGATTGAGCGCGCACCGTATCAAGTGCCATCAGGAGAAGATGAAGGGAGGCATAGAGAAGCCGAGAGCGGGCTTCACACTTTATACATCTAAACCGGGGGAATTAATGTCTCCACGAATGGGATAATAGGGGAGGTGAGTCTAAAGTTCCCTCCTCCCGTGGAAACAAAAGGGCCGCCTCAGAAGATTTGGAAGCAGAGGTGTGCAAACAAGGGAAGAAACCCTCGCCAGGGAGCCCTGCCCCAGAGGGCGTCCTCACCGCACAGCACCCGTGAACGGGCCAGCCCTCCACCGAGTTATAAGTGAATGAAAAGTACTTCGATAAATATATCCTGCTTTATCTCTGAGAATAATAACCGAGACCTATCTTGCAGTCCGGATCATAGCCCTTCTCAACAGAGTTCGTCTTCGGGGGATCTTCTTCCGGAGATGATGGAGAGTGAAACGCCTCCTCCTGCCTCTCCACCTCATGGGGCGGACAACCCTGAGGTATCGTCGCGGAGGATTTCTCCTGATCCGCCAAGGCCAGAAGTTAACTCTTCGGCCGCCCGAAGTCCGGAGTATTCGGCTCCCAAGGGGAACAACAGAAAGAGTCCGAGGCCGTCCGGTGCACAACCGGATACACTGATGGGTCTTTTGGAGCAAGCAGCTATCTCAGAGGCGCATCGTACCCTAATGGGTACGATAGTTTAGAGGATTTTGTCCGCCAAAAGCGGGTTGAATGAAGCTTTTTTTACTAGCCTGTTAAGAGGCTTTGAGGTACGCCAGGTAATATACATGCGTATTTTGGATGGTACCGCACATGCTAGGTGTGCTCTGTATAGGTAGTAGCCCCTGAGACTCTGGTTGCCATCTAGAGGTGGCAAACAGAGGATCATAATCCCAGGTAATGACCACACTGCTTTTATGTGCAGGCGGCTGAGGGTCCGGTGACTGACCAGACTGCTAATTTTGCTGAACTAAAGTGGCAGCTTGACGTGGCGGATGCCAACATCGCGCTTGTGAACAAGCGGCTTGATGAGGCCCAGGGTATGTATTTTTGGCTTGTCAGCAAATATTAAGAGGAGCATGATGCTAGTATCTATAATATGTTGTGACTGCAGATGGAGCTGCTGCCGTGGAGACCCTTCGGGCGGAGCTTGCCCGTGCCAAGGAGCAAGCCAGGAGAAGTGATGCGGCCGCCTTGAAGGCGGTCGAGGAGTTAAGAGCCGAACAGGCTGCTCATCGCCAGAGCAAAGAAAGGATAGCCAAGATGGCTGTTGAGCTGAAAGATGCCGCCGACCGCTATGAGCTCCTTGAAACAGAAAACCAAGCAAAAGCGGCTGGCCTGAAGAAGGCCCTGTAGGCACCCAAGGAAACCCGCTCTGAAATGAGAGGGATAAGGGAGGAGCTTCGTGAAGCCAGAGATATCACGGCTGGGAGGCCCTATTTGTTGCGGATGAAATTCAGAGATCCAAAGTATGCCCTCTCGATCAGTTGTGGAGTGCTGCAAACGCGTATGCGGACCTGGCAAAGAGTGTTGCTAATGCGACTGAGTTTTATAAAGATCAGGAAGACCATGAGGCAGAAAGGTTGTTCTGGTCCCAGTTCAGTGCCCCGACGCTGCCGTTGAGTGAGAGAAGGGCCGCATGGGCCGAGCTCCATAGGTTGTCCGGGCTTGCTATGAGGTCTGTCGTGGATCATCTTTGGCCAAAGGGACCAAGGCCGGACAATTATTTTGGTTTAGTGTAACAATTCCTTGGCGATGTGTCACATATTGACGCTGTGAAGAGGTCGGTGTGCATAGAGGGCGCGCGGATGGCTCTTGCCCGTGTTAAAACCTATTGGGCAGGGATGGAGGCCACCGGTATTGCAACCCGGGGTCCGGTGGGAGGCCAGGACCCGGCCGAGCACTATTTTGAAGAAGTCCTAGAAGGCAGCCATTTAATAGAGGATCAGTGCTCGAAGAGTACCATGTTCGAGTGACATGTATCTCAATTGTAAAAACAATGATGTTTTAGTTATAAAGTCTGTGTTTATACTTCTGCCCAAAAGTATTGTAATGCCTCCTGTGCGGCCGTTTATGTATGTATATAACCTAAAAGTTAGCAGTCGTCGGCTTCAGCCCCCACGCATATAATGCGGGGGTGTTAAAAAAAGCGCATAATCACACTTGATCCAACATCTTGGTCCATTAAGGACGTGATAGCGCGGCGAACCAGGCAATCGGACTATATAGCTGTAACACTTTCACTTAGCCATAGGAGTTTGACGGTGGGGCTACTATATAGCCCCTGGTACTTCCGCGTTCATCCGAATACGGTGAGCGTATGTACATGACCGGGAAACCGGTCCTTCGTTAAGGCGGAGGAATCCTGAAGATTCCACTAAGTCATCGAGTGGTTGACCAGTCTCTCGCTGTATCATGACAGTCAATTTTCGGCTTTCTCTACTAAGGTGCTCATCCGGAATAACCAGGGCACAATCGCAGTAGTTCTCCTTTGGCCGCCATAGCCGATAAAACGGAACATAAGGTAGCAAAACCCAGGAGCCGGGCAAACCCAACATTTGACCAAAGACATGATTCAGAGCTGATGCATATAAGGCCAAACTCGCGATGCCGAACACTCCCGAAGGTTTTCAGACTTTGTAACATATACTAGGCTGAGGAACGCCCTCGATAATGGACCCCGAATTTCTAGGTACGTGCATTAATCTGTCGTGGCGAAATGCCAATAACGCCAGTATCCCTCTCGGGTGTGTTAAGTACTCGGGGGATGTCAAGCAACAAGAGACATTAGAGAAGGTTTACACAGGGCCTTAATCTAAAGAGAAACCTTTGAGCGGGGCCCTGCTACACGTCTGCGCCTTTGTCTCCATTGTGTCGTATCCTGGAAGGGTCTAGCATGATGGTCATCTGTAAAAAAGGAAAAACCCAGGTAAAAGAGTTGGGTGTAATCGTGCGAAGAGTGGGTTATTCTCAATGAACCATAAAAATGCAATCTATTATTATATTAATAGGGTCAAGCCGAACTGTGGGCTCTTTTACATGCGGGCAACCCCTAGCACCGCCTATGGGGGTATATCCATAGACCCAAGCTCAGGTTTATCTGGGCTATTACCACCGGCGCTGTTCCAGACTCGTCTACCCGTGTCTGTTGTCTTGACGACCAATCATGTATTCTTGTTGGAGAGGCTGCTCAGTGTTTGGCTACTAGAGCCGCCACATATTCTTCTGCTCGTAAGGAGCGCTCTGTGTTTCTGCTAACTGTGATGACGCCACGTGGACCTGGCATCTTGAGTTTAAGTTAGGCGTAGTGCGGGATTGCGTTAAAGCGAGCGAAGGCTGCTCTTCCGAGTAGTGCGTGATAGCCTCTTCGGAATGGCGCAATGTCGGAGATTAATTCTTCGCTTCTGAAGTTGTCAGGAGAACCGAATATAACCTCTAGTACTAGAGAGCCCGTGCAGCGGGCCTCACCACCTGGTATTACTCCTTTAAAGGTATTATTACTTTGGATGATTCTTGACGGGTCTATCCCCATTTTGCGAACTGTGTCCTAGTATATCAGGTTAAGACTACTGCCACCGTCCATAAGGACTCGGGTGAGATGGTATCTGTCGATTATTGGGTCGAGCACCAAGGCAGTCGATCCTCTGTGCCGGATACTAGTCGGATGATCCCTGCGATCAAAAGTGATCGGGCAGGCCGACCAGGGATTGAATTTGGGGGCGACGGGCTCTACAGCGTATACGCCTCAGAGTGCGCATTTGCGCCTTCTCTTTGGAATGTGAGTTGCGTAAATCATGTTCATTGTTTTGACTTCTGGTGGGAATTTTTTCTGCCCCACACTGTTCGGCTGGCGAGGCTCATCCTCGTCTTCACTTGGCATCTCCCTCCCCTTATGTTCGACATTTAGCTCCGCCCTGCTTGAAAACCCAGCACTCTCTATGGGTGTGATTTGCAGGTTTTTCGTGGGTGCCATGAATCTGACTTAACTTGTCTAGAATCTTATTTAGGCTGGACGGTCCATCTCTGCTGCCCTTAAATGGCTTCTTCCGTTGACTAGGTCGAGAGCCCCTGAATCCGGCATTGACCTCGTGTTATCTGGGCTATCTTCATTGTTTCGACGTTTGTTTTTATTGCGTCGCGGCATCTCATTGCCATCCCTAACTTCGGATGTGCCTGGGTCGCTGGTGCCGCTACGGGCCAACCATCTGTCCTCGCCCATGCTAAAGCGGGTCATGAGGCTCGTTAGGGATTCCATTGTCCTTGGCTTTTCTTGGCCGAGGTGTCTGGCGAGACATTCGTCTCGGATATTGTGCTTGAAAGCAGCTAAGGCTTCGGCATCTGGACAGTCGACGATTTGATTCTTCTTAGTGAGAAATCTGTTCCACAGCTTACGGGCTGACTCTCCGGGTTGCTGGATTATGTGACTTAAATCGTCTGCATCCGGAGGTCGGACATAGGTCCCTTGAAAATTGGCCCTGAAAGCATCCTCAAGTTCCTCCCAACTTCCAATTGAGTTTTCGGGAAGGCTTTTCAACCAATGCCGAGCTGGTCCTTTCAACTTGAGGGGCAGGTATTTAATGGCGTGGAGATCATCTCCGCGACCCATGTGGATATGAAGGATAAAGTCTTCAATCCAGACCCCAGGGTCTATTGTTCCGTCGTATGCCTCTATATTCATGGGTTTAAGTCCCTCTGGAAATTCATGATCTAGCACCTCATCGGTGAAGCACAGGGGGTGCACAGCACCCCTATATTTGGATGTGTCATGGCAAGTTGTCGACGGTTGTTGTGTTCGGTATTGATTCTGATCTGGTATTCGATCGGTACGATCATTTTGGTGGTTGTGATCCTACGCTGGAGCACGTTTTCTAGATCCGTAAATGGACCTGGCCACACCGGATTTTTTGTCTAGAAGCTCACGTAAATCATGTGCTGACTTGTGTGCGGCACCATTAGCCGCCCTGTCGCGTCCTCGGGGTGGTCGGTCCGGCTGATCGGCCGTATTATTTTTCGACGGAATGGGCTCTATGGCCTCATCATCAAATTCGGGCAGCAGCTTGCGCCTTGGGTAGCTCTTTGTGTGGCGATCGTCGCCATATTTTTCTTCAGTGTCTCGCACTTTGTTCCATCTGTGGTTGAGCGTATCCTGCGCGGCCTTAAGCCTTTGCTTCTACTTCTTCAAGCTCCTCGCGGTGGCAATAAGCCTTCGATGGAGGTTCTCTTGTTCCAAGTGCTTTTCCAGGATGTTGAGTGCATCATCGTCCGAACTGTTCTCCTCTTCGAAGATAGGTTGATGAGTTTTACCCTCGGGATCGCCGTCATCGGACATCGGCTCCGGACTGTGTTCATTGTCCCCTGGCTTATCCTGCTCCATCGCTGGGTCCATGGGGTCGTTGTTTCCTTTGGAGTCGACTGGGTTGTTGTTCTTTCTTGTGCTATCAATGCTGTTTTTGCTGTGGCGGGAATTAGGGCGGCGCCTACGTCGTCACTTTGGTTTCTGCTCGAGGGGATTATCCTTTGTTGCATCCTTCCGTTCCTCGCCGTTGTTTTCTTTGGGTGTATCCACCATATATACATCGTATGATGAGGTGGCTGTCCAGCGCCCGGTGGGCGGTGGTTCCTATTCATCTCCAGCATCGTTTTCCATACCGTCGATGTCTTCAGAGTCGAAATCAAGCATGTCGGTTAAGTCATCGACAGTGGCTATAATGTGGGTGGTGGGTGGGGAACGAATTTCCTCATCGTCCGCTTCCCACTCGAGCCGGACATAGTTCGGCCAAGAGTCTCCTGACAAGGAAAGAGACATTAATGAATTTAGCACATCAGCCAAGGGTGGGTGTTGAGAGATATCCGCGGAGGTGAACTCCATGACTAGTGCCCAATCGGATTCGATAGGCACGGGCGTACACGGTTCGGATCTTGTAGCCGGAGACGAGTCCGAGAGTCTGATGATACCGGCCTCATAGGAGGCGGGATCAGTGTTCTGCTCCAAGGCCGATGAGTGTGCGGCCTCCGTGGCGGGGTCCATCCACCCGTCCTCAGATGGCACAATCTGCTCCGTATTGAGTCCCGGAGCAGCCGCAGGCGAGATACCCTGAATACTGTCTGATGGCAGATCTACGTCATTTCTCGTCGAGACTCTTCAGCGCACCTGACACGGGGCCGTATCCGTCGAAGATCAAGTGTCCGTGGATGTCGGCAGTGTAGTTCAAGCTTCCAAACCTGACCTGATGGCCAGGGGCGTAGCTATCGATCTACTCCAGATGGCCAAGCGAGTTGGCCCGCAGTACGAAGCCGCCGAATACGAAGATCTGTCCGGGAAGGAAAACCTCCCCCTGGACCGCGTCATTGAAGATGATTGAAGGAGCCATCTAGCCTTGTCACGATGGCACAGTGGAACTCTCAATGAAATCACCAATGTCGGTGTCAAAACCGGCGGATCTCAGGTAGGGGGTCCCGAACTGTGCGTCTAAGGCTAATGGTAACAGGAGACGGGGGACATGATGTGTACCCAGGTTCGGGCCCTCTCGATGGAGGTAATACCCTACTTCCTGCTTGATTGATCTTGATGATATGAGTATTACAAGAGTTGATCTACCACGAGATCGTAGAGGCTAAACCCTAGAAGCTAGCCTATGATTATGATTGTTGTTGTCCTATGGACTAAACCCTCCGGTTTATATAGACACCGGAGGGGGCCAGGGTTACACAGAGTTGGTTACAAAGAAGGAGATCTACATATACAAATTGCCAAGCTTGCCTTCCACACAAAGGAGATTCCCATCCGGACACAGGACAAAGTCTTCAATCTTGTATCTTCATAGTCCAACAGTCCGGCCAAAGTATATAGTCCGGCTATCCGAGGACCCCTTAATCCAGGACTCCCTCAGGTATGCCAGGTCGCGTTGCCATAGACAAGGCCAGGGGGTGAGAGCTTGGGGTCTAGTAGGGGCCCCTAAGGTGCGACACTCATAGGCTCCCCCTTTAATGCACAAGAGAATCGGGTGGAGGAAAGGGGCGGCTAGCCTCGCATAGGTGGCTCGGAGTGATCGCTACCCACCACACCGGGTCCTGAGGTTCCTACAGGTTAGCTAGAGGGAGGAAGCATGGCATACAACAACGCTTGCCGACCTACCGGTGATCCTTCCGCGAGAAGGTGAGGGCACTGAGGACCTGGTGAGGTGACGTGTGCAGAGCCGGCCGCGAGCCAGAGCTCAGTCTCTCAGATTTTTCAGCATTGTAGGGACAGACCCATGCAAAGACGTTGTGCCAACAGCCTCCATTGCGGGATGAACTCAAGGCAGGTTAGCAGCATGCGAGGGCCGCGCTGGGCGGCCTTGCAAATAACAGGGCAATGGATATGATGCCGGCGATAGCATGAAATAGCTTGTAAAAGGGTAAAATCAGTTCTGATAGATGCGCAAAAACGATACATGCTGCGGGGCGGACCCATACAGCTTGAGGATACTACAGCCCGAGGGGTGCCCTCAACTGAAACGAACTAAAAAATCACTTGGCACCGTTGAGGTAGAAGTGTTGAAGTAACTGAAAATGCGCGCAGCAGAAGTTGCTCCTCATGAGCCAGCAAGCTCCTGAGCCTCGTGGGGCTCCGGAGGCTCTGGCTCCTCCTCCGTTAGGACTGCCTAGCGCCTGGCTTCACGAGATGCCAGGACGTCGCACATGCATCGTTGGAGCGAGGCAGCCGCGCTCGATCGGCTGAATGGCATGCGGACATAGCTGTGGGGGTGGTCTCCACACCGGCCGATGCTGGATGGCCAAAAGAGCTCCTGAGAAGCAGCTCTATTGAGGCCCCGGACGTTGACGCAGATGCGCAGCTCGCTGCTCTTGTCCCGAGCAGTAGCTGCATTGAGTGACGCAGGCTGTCGCTTGCCTCGCATGGCCTGCGCCTCCTGAAGGTTCTCGATTACCCTGGTGATGAACTCCTGCGGGCTTGGTGCCTCGTGCCCTATGCCTTGCTCCTGGAAGCATGCTGAAGCACGCCTACACATGGTGCCCGAATGCCTCCCTTGTGACATTGGCCAGGTCAGAGGCCTTCCAGAGAAGATCCCTCGAGCCCAACCTGAGGGGGGGCGCCGGGCATGCATTCCTATGCGAGAGGGGCAGGCGCCCTAGCAGAGGGCGAGGGGCCCGAGTCACAATCTTCAGGCATGCCGGCCTCCTAAGGGCCCGTGAGGAGGAGCTGCTTCTTCTTCTTTAGGGCAACCTCAGGGGGAAGAGTGATGCCCTTGCCATCCAGGTCCTCGACCACTTCAGCCTGATAGGCACGCTCGAGGGGCACATCACATCTTTCTCATCGCATGCTACCGTGATAATGTCGCCACTTCCTGGCATCTTGATGACATTGTAGCCGTGGTGCGTTGCCGCCATGAACTTGGCGAGAGCCGGGTACCGAGGATGGCATTGTACAACAGGTGAATGTGAGGGACGTCAAAGTCGATGAGCTCGGTGTGGTAGTTGTCGCGCTTGCCGAAGGTGACGGGGAGAAGAATCTGCCTGATGGGGTGCATGGAGCCATTGGTCACCCCTAAGAATGGCTTGGTGGGCTGAAGCTGGTCATATGGCACGTGGAGCCTGTCAAATGTCTTGACGGAGAGAACATTGAGCCTAGCGCCACCTTTAATGAGTGTCTTGGTGACGAGAATGTTGCTGATGGTAGGCGAGCAGAGCATGGGGAGCGTGCCTAAAGTGGCCGCGCACTTGAGCTAGTCTGAGGATTCAAAGGTGATGGCGTACTTGTACCACCTAAGCGGACGCGACGCCTCAAGCTTGGGGAGGGTAGTGTTCACCTCACGAGTGAACTGCTAGAAGATGCGATGGGAGGGAGGGGCCTGAGCACCTCCCAGGATGCAGGCAATAGCACGAGGCTCTTGGAGGCCCCCAGCCCCATCGTCCTGGCGGTGGTCATCATTCCTTCTTGGTGGCGGCGGCAGTGGAGGGAAACTAGCATTGCCCTGAGGACGGTCCTCATGAGGCTGGTCACGCTAACCCTGGCGGCGGCCACAATTGTCCCAGCGGCCTCTATCGTGACCTCCTCTCCAGTCGTAGCCACGGTCGTTGCGCTCAGGGCGGCGGCCGAGGCGCCCGTCCCGGATAGCCCTGAGCTCTTGGCAGTTGTTGGTGTTGTGGTTGTGCATGTTGTGGAAGACACGGAACGGGCGGTTGCGTTTGGAGGACTTAGGGTGATCAAAGCTGCGCTTCATGTCAGGCTCGACCACGAGCACCGTCGGGCCCTTGTGTTTCACGTCCTTCGCCTTGGCCTTCTTGTCTTCAGGATCGGCTTCAGGGAGCTCGAGGAGCGAGAGACGGCCTTCTTATTCCCTTGCACACATGGTCGCCATATTGAACATCTCCAGGGCTAAACACAGGTCCTCGTGTATGGCGACCTCCTCCTTCATCTTGACTTCCTGGACGCCATCAATGAACGCTGAGATGATGGCCTCACCTGACACCTTGGGGATCTTGAGGCGAAAGTTGTTGAAGCGCTAGATGTACTTATGCAAGGTCTCTCCTGGTTGTTGCTTGATGCGCCGCAATTCACCAGCTGCAGGAGGGCGGTCGCGAGTGCCTTGGAAGTTGGCGATGAAGCGCTCTCGCAGCTCGTCCTAGGAGGAGATCAACCCCACTGATATGTCTCCAACGTATCTATAATTTTTTATTGTTCCATGCTATTATATTACCTGTTTTGGATGTTTATGGGCTTTATTTTACACATTTATATCATTTTTGGGACTAACCTACTAACCGGAGGCCCAGCCCGTATTGCAGTTTTTTTTGCCTATTTCAGTATTTCGAAGAAAAGGAATATCAAACGGAGTTCAAACGGAATGAAACCTTCGGGAGCGTGATTTTTGGAACAAACGTGATCTAGAGAACTTGGAGTGCAAGCCAATAAGCAGCCGAGGCGGCCACGAGGGTGGAGGACGCACCCACCCCTATAGGGCGCGCCCCCCTATCTCGTGGGCCCCTCGGGCGGCCATCGACGTACTTCTTCCTCCTATATATACCCACGTACCCCGAAAACATCCGGGGAGCCACCGAAACAGAATTTCCACCGCCGTAACCTTCTGTATCTGTGAGATCCCACCTTGGAGCTTTCGTGGGCGCTATGCCGGAGGGGGAATCGACCATGGAGGGCTTCTACATCAACACCATAGCCCTTCCGATGAGTTGTGAGTAGTTTACCACACACCTTCGGGTCCATAGTTATTAGCTAGATGGCTTCTTCTCTCTTTTTGGATCTCAATACCATGTTCTCCCCCTCTCTTGTGGAGACCTATTTGATGTAACTCTTTTTGTAGTGTGTTTGTCGAGATCCGATGAATTGTGGATTTATGATCAAGTTTATCTATGAGAAATATTTGAATCTCCTCTGAATTCTTTTATGTATGATTGAGTTATCTTTGCAAGTCTCTTCGAATTATCGGTTTGGTTTGGCCTACTAGATTGATCTTTCTTGCCATGGGAGAAGTGCTTAGCTTTGGGTTCAATCTTGCAGTGTCCTTTCCCAGTGACAGCAGGGGCAGCAAGGCACGTATTGTATTGTTGCCATCGAGGATAAAATGATGGGGTTTATATCATATTGCATGAGTTTATCCCTCTACATCATGTCATCTTTCTTAAAGCGTTACTCTGTTCTTATGAACTTAATACTCGAGATGCATGCTGGATAGTGGTCGATGTGTGGAGTAATAGTAGTAGATGCAGGCAGGAGTCGGTCTACTTGTCACGGACGTGATGCCAATATACATTATCATGCCTAGATAATCTCATAATTATTCGCTTTTTTATCAATTGCTCGACAGTAATTTGTTCACCACCTTAATAGTTATGCTATCTTGAGAGAAGCCTCTAGTGAAATCTATGGCCCCCAGGTCTATCTTTTATCATATAAGCTTTCAATCTACTTCTGTTTGCATCTTTACTTTTCCAATCTATATCATAAAATACCAAAAATATATTTATCTTATCATATTATCTCTATCAGATCTCACTTTCACAAGTGGCCGTGAAGGGATTGACAACCCCTTTATCGCGTTGGTTGTGAGTTCTTTGTTTGTTTGTGTAGGTGCGTGGGACTTTTGAGGAGCCTCCTACTGGATTGATACCTTGGTTCTCAAAAACTGAGGGAAATACTTACGCTACTGTGCTGCATCACCCTTTCCTCTTCAAGGAAAACCAACGCAAGCTCAAGACGTAGCAAGAAGGATTTCTGGCGCCGTTGCCGGGGAGGTCTTCACTCAAGTCAAGACATACCAAGTGCCCATGGCAAACTCACCTCCCTCGCATTTACATTATTTGCCATTTGCTTCTCGTTTTCTTCTCCCCCACTTCACCCTTGCCGTTTTATTCTCCCTCTCTTTCCCAATCTCCCCTCTTTTCCGCTTGCCTTCTTCTTCCTCTCTCTTTCGCTCGCCTTTTTCTGTTGCTTGTGTGTTGGATTACTTGTCGCCATGGCGCAAGATAATACCAAATTGTGTGATATCTCCAATACCAATAATAATGATTTCCTTAGTACTCCGATTGCTCCTCTTAATGATGTCGAGTCTTGTGAAATCAATGTTGCCTTGCTGAATCTTGTTATGAAAGATCAATTCTCCGGCCTTCCTAGTGAAGATGCTGCTACCCATCTAAACAACTTTGTTGATTTGTGTGAGATGCAAAAGAAAAAAGATACGGATAATGATATTGTTAAATTGAAGTTATTTCCGTTTTCACTTAGAGATCATGCTAAAGTTTGGTTTTCGTCTTTGCCTAAAAATAGTATTGATTCTTGGAACAAGTGCAAAGATGCTTTTATCTCTAACTATTTTCCTTCCGCTAAGATCATCTCCCTTATGAACGATATTGTGAATTTTAAACAACTTGATCATGAGCATGTAGCCCAATCTTGGGAAAGAATGAAATTAATGATTCGCAATTGCCCTACTCATGGTTTGAATTTATGGATGATCATACAAATTTTTTATGCCGGATTAAACTTTGCTTCTAGAAATCTTTTAGATTGAGCCGCCGGAGGCACGTTTATGGAAATCACTTTAGGAGATGCTACAAAAATTCTTGATAATATTGTGGCTAATTATTCTCAATGGCACACCGAACGATCTACTAGTAAAAAAATGCATGCTATAGAAGAAATTAATGTTTTGAGTGGAAAGATGGATGAGCTTATGAGATTGTTTGCTACTAAGAGTACTTATATTGATCCCAATGATATGCCTTTATCTACCTTGATTAAGAGTAATAATGAATCTAAGGACGTAAATTTTGTTGGTAGGAATAATTTTGGAAACAATGCTTATAGAGGAAACTTTAATCCTAGACCGTTCCCTAGCAATTCCTCTAATAATTATGGAAATTACTACAATAATTCTTATGGTAATTTTAATAAGATTCCCTCTGATTTTGAAAATAGTGTGAAAGAATTTATGGTCTCTCAAAAGAATTTTAATGCCTCGCTTGAAGAAAAATTGCTCAAAGTTGATGATTTGGCTAGGAACGTTGATAGACTTTCGCTTGATGTTGATTCTCTTAAACTTAGATCTACTTCCCCTAAGCATGATATCAATGAGTCTCTCAAAGCAATGAGAGTGTCCATTGACGAGTGCAAAGAAAGAACCGCTAGATTGCATGCTAAAAAAGATTGCTTTGTAAAAGCGTGTTCTTCTAGTTTCCATGAAAATAATGATGAAGATCTTAAAGTTATTGATGTGTCCCCTATCAGATCTTTGTTTTGCAATATGAATCTTAATAATAATGGGACTAGAGATGAGTCAACTTTAGTTAGAAGGCGTCCCAATAATTCGGAGTTTTTAGATCTTGATGCTAAATTTGGTAAAAGTGGGATTGGAGAGGTCATGACTTTAAATAGCATTGAACCCACTATCTCGGATTTCAAGGAATTTGATTATGATAATTGTTCTTTAGAAAGTTGTGTTTCCTTGTTGCAATCTGTTGTGAATTCTCCTCATGCTTATAGTAGAAATAAAGCTTTTACCAAGCATATTGTTGATGCCTTGATGCAATCTTTTGATGAAAAACTTAATTTGGAAGTTTCTATACCTAGAAAACTTAATGATGAGTGGGAACCTACTATAAAGATTAAAACTAAAGATCATGCGTGTTTTGCTTTGTGTGATTTGGGTGCTAGTGTTTCCACGATTCTGAAAACTTTATGTGATATTCTAGGTTTCCATGATCTTGATGATTGTTCTTTAAATTTGCACCTTGCGGATTCCACCATTAGAAAGCCAATGGGAAGAATCAATGATGTCCTTGTTGTTGCAAATAAAATTTGGTGCCCGTTAATTTTATCGTTCTTGACATAGATTGCAATCTTTCTTGCCCTATTATTCTTGGTAGACCTTTCCTTAGAACTATTGGCGTGATTATTGATATGAAGGAAGGGAATATTAGATTCCAATTTCCATTAAGGAAAGACAAGGATCACTTTCCAAGAAATAAGATTAAATTACCTTATGAATCTATCATGCGAGCTACTTATGAATCAAGTGCCAAAGATGGCACTACTTAGATCTATCTTCGCTTTTATGCCTAGCTAGGGGCGTTAAACGATAGCGCTAGTTGGGAGGCAACCCAATTTTCTTTATGTTCTTTCTTTTTGTTCCTGTTTAGTAATAAAATTTGTATCTACTTTCTGTTTAGATGAGATCCATGTTTTATTTAGTGTTTGTGCCAAGTAGAACATATAGGATAACCTATGGTATGAGTTAATTTGATTCTGCTGGAAAACAGAAACTTTGCGCTCACGAGAAACAATTCAATAAATCACAGAAACGTGCTTTTGCGTTGATTCTTTTTGCTGTAGATCAATAGACAAATTTCCTAGGACATCCTATTTTGGTAGGATTTTTAGAGTTCCAGAAGTTTGCGTTAGTTACAGATTGCTACAGATTGTTCTGTTTTTGACAGATTCTGCCTTTCGTGTGTTGTTTGCTTATTTTGATGCATCTATGGCTAGTATGTAAGGGTATGAACCATAGAGAATTTGTAATACAGTAGTTTTAACACCAATATAAAAAAATTATGAGTTAATTACAGTACCTTATGTTGTGGTTTTTCTTTCTTGCACTAACGGAGCTTATGAGATTTCCTGTTGAGTTTTGTGTTGTGAAGTTTTCAGGTTTTGGGTAAAGATTCGATGGACTATGGAATACAGAGTGGCAAAAGACTAAGCTTGGGGATGCCCATGGCACCCCAATATATTCAATAATAGCCAAAAGCCTAAGCTTGGGGATGCCCCGGGAAGGCATCCCCTCTTTCGTCTTCGTTCATTGGTAACTTTACTTGGAGCTATATTTTTATTCACCACATGATATGTGTTTTGCTTGGAGCGTCGTGTATGATATTAGTCTTTGCTTTTTAGTTTACCACAATCATACTTGTTGTACAAACCTTTTGGTAGAAGCCTACTTGATTAAAACTTATTAGAATACTCTATGTGCTTCACTTATATCTTTTGAGCTAGATAATTTTTGTTCTAGTGCTTCACTTATATCTTTGAGAGCACGGTGGTGGTTTAATTTTGAAGAAATTGTTGATCTCTCATGCTTCACTTACATTATTTTGAGAGTCTCTTAGAACAGCATGGTATTTGCTATGGTTATAAAATTGGTCCTAGAATGGTAGGCATCCAAGTTTGGTATAATAAAAACTATCATAGGAAGTGAATTGGATGCTATGATCAATTTGATACTTGATAATTGTTTTGAGATATGGAGGTAGTGATATTAAAGTCATGCTAGTTGGGTGATTATGAATTTAAAGAATACTTGTGTTGAAGTTAGCAAGTCCCATGGCATGCACGTATGGTTAAAGTTGTGTAACAGATTGGCATGCATGAAGTGTCCTTGGATTGTGCATCCTTATGAGTTGCGGTCGGGGACGAGCAATGGTATTTTCCTACCAATCTATCCCCCTAGGAGCATGCGCGTAGTGCTTGGTTTTTGATGACTTCTAAATTTTTGCAATAAGTATATGAGTTCTTTTGACTAATGTTGAGTCAATGGATTATACACACTTTTACCTTTCCATCATTGCTAGCCTCTTCGGTACCGTGCATTGCCCTTTCTCACCTTGAGAGTTGGTGCAAACTTCGCTGGTGCATCCAAATCCTGTGATATGATACGCTCTATCACACATAAACCTCCTTATATCTTCCTCAAAACAGCCACCATACCTACCTATTTATGGCATTTCCATAGCCATTCCGAGATATATTGCCATGCAACTTTCCACCGTTCCGCTTATCATTATGACACGCATTACTTTTGTCATATTGCCTTGCATGATCATGTAGTTGACATCGTATTTGTGGCAAAGCCACCATGCATAAATTTTCAAACATGTCACTCTTGATTCATTGCCCATCCCGGTACACCGCCGGAGGCATTCATATAGAGTCATATCTTGTTCTAGTTTCGAGTTGTAATTCATGAGTTGTAAATATATAGAAGTGTGATGATCATCATTATTAGAACATTGTCCCCAAAGAAAAAAAAGAAGAAAGGCCAAAGAAAAAAAGGCCAAAGAAAAAAAGGCCAAAGAAAAAAAAAGAAAGGCCAAAGAAAAAAAAGAAAAAAGAAAAAAAAGAATAAAAGAATAAAAGAAAAAGGGGGCAATGTTACTATCTCTTTTCCACACTTGTGCTTCAAAGTAGCACCATGTCCTTCATATAGTGAGTCTCATATGTTGTCACTTTCATATACTAGTGGGAATTTTTCATTATAGAACTTGGCTTGTATATTCCTATGATGGGCTTCCTCAAATGCATAGGTCTTCGTGAGCAAGCAAGTTGGATGCACACCCACTAGTTTTTCTTTTGTTGAGCTTTCATACATTTATAGCTCTAGTGCATCCGTTGCATGGCAATCCCTACTCCTCATGTTGACATCAATTGATGGGCCTCTCCATAGCCCGTTAATTATCCTCGTCAATGTGAGACTTTCTCTTTTTTGTCTTAACACAATCCCCATCATTATTCTATTCCACCCATAGTGCTATATCCATGGCTCACGCTCATGTATTGCGTGAAAGTTGAAATTTTTTAGATTATTTAAGTACGAAACAATTGCTTGGCTTGTCATCGGGAGTGTAGAATTTGGGAACATTTTTGTGTGACGAAAATGAAGCAAAACCTAACTATGTGATTTTGTAGGGATGAACTTTCTTTAGCCGTGTTATTTTGAGAAGACATGATTAATTTTATTAGTATGCTTGAAGTATTGCTATTTCTTATGTCAATATGAACCTTTAATTTGAATCATTTGGATCTAAACATTCATGCCACAATAAAGAGAAATACATTGAGAATTATGCTAGGTAGCATTCCACATCAAAAATTCTGTTTTTATCATTTACCTACTCGAGGATGAGCAGGAATTAAGCTTGGGGATGCTTGATACGTCTCCGACGTATCTATAATTTTTTATTGTTCCATGCTATTATATTACCTGTTTTGGATGTTTATGGGCTTTATTTTACACATTTATATCATTTTTGGGACTAACCTACTAAACGGAGGCCCAGCCCGTATTGCTGTTTTTTTTGCCTATTTCAGTATTTCGAAGAAAAGGAATATCAAACGGAGTCCAAATGGAATGAAACCTTCGGGAGCGTGATTTTTGGAACAAACGTGATCCAGAGGACTTGGAGTGCAAGCCAAGAAGCAGCCGAGGCGGCCACGAGGGTGGAGGGCGCGCCCACCCCTACACAGCACGCCCCCTATCTCGTGGGCCCCTCGGGCGGCCACCGACATACTTCTTCCTCCTATATATACCCACGTACCCCGAAAACATCCGGGGAGCCACCGAAACACAATTTCCACCACCGTAATCTTCTGTATCTGCGAGATCCCATCTTGGAGCCATCGTCGGTGCTCCACCGGAGGGGGAATCGACCATGGAGGGCTTCTACATCACACCATAGCCCTTCCAATGAGTTGTGAGTAGTTTACCACAGACCTTCGGGTCCATAGTTATTAGCTAGATGGCTTCTTCTCTCTTTTTGGATCTCAATACCATGTTCTCCCCCTCTCTTGTGGAGATCTATTTGATGTAACTCTTTTTGCGATGTGTTTGTCGAGATCCGATGAATTGTGGGTTTATGATCAAGTTTATCTATGAGAAATATTTGAATCTGCTCTGAATTCTTTTATGTATGATTGAGTTATCTTTGCAAGTCTCTTCGAATTATCTATTTGGTTTGGCCTACTAGATTGATCTTTCTTGCCATGGGAGAAGTGCTTAGCTTTGGGTTCAATCTTGCGGTGTCCTTTCCCAGTGACAGCAGGGGCAGCAAGGCACATATTGTATTGTTGCCATCGAGGATAAAAAGATGGGGTTTATATCATATTGCATGAGTTTATCCCTCTACATCATGTCATCTTTCTTAAAGCGTTACTCTGTTCTTATGAACTTAATACTCTAGATGCATGCTGGATAGCAGTCGATGTGTGGAGTAATAGTAGTAGATGCAGGCAGGAGTCGGTCTACTTATCACGGACGTGATGCCTATATACATGATCATGCCTAGATAATCTCATAATTATTCGCTTTTCTATCAATTGCTCGACAATAGTTTTTTCACCCACCGTAATACTTATGCTATCTTGAGAGAAGCCTCTAGTGAAACCTATGGCCCCTGGGTCTGTCTTTTATCATATAAGCTTTCAATAAATTTTATTTGCATCTTTACTTTTCCAATCTATATCATAAAATACCAAAAATATATTTATCTTATCATATTATCTATATCAGATCTCACTTTCGCAAGTGGCCGTGAAGGGATTGACAACCCCTTTATTGCGTTGGTTGTGAGTTCTTTGTTTGTTTGTGTAGGTGCGTGGGGCTTTTGAGGAGCCTCCTACTGGATTGATACCTTGGTTCTCAAAAACTGAGGGAAATACTTACGCTACTGTGCTTCATCACCCTTTCCTCTTCAAGGAAAACCAACGCAAGCTCAAGACATAGTACCCACCAGGAGGTTCAGGAGCCACGAGCGTGTGACATCCTTGAGGGCCATGGGGAACCAGTTCGCCATGACCTTCTCATCACCACTTGTCGCCTCGATGCTCAACTCGTAGAGTTGAAGGAACACAACCGGGTCGGGGGTGCCATCGTAGCGCGGAGGTAGATCCGGCTTGAACTTGCCGGGCCAGACCTCATGGGGAAGCTCTGGAGTGAACGCCCGACATCCCGCTGTGGCCACGGGGGCTCGCCTCGAAGAGGGAGCCATGTCTTGACGCCCATGCACAACCACCTTGGGCTGCATGCGGTCTTGACGTGGAGACGCAGGGGGAGCTGGGAGCGCGCGCGCCTTTCTCTGGGGCCGCTGCATGACCCAACAGCTTTCTTCATCTCGCGCGGGCACCCTGCACGGCTGGTCGTGCTGGGGGCCTCGCGCCTTGGCTCGGGGATGACAACTTGCCGGAGAGGAGGAGGAGGAGGAGGCGCGCCGTGAGCTATGTTGCCTGCCTGGGACTGCAGGGGAGGCAGCGAACGGGACAATGCAGGAGCCTCTCCAGCAGTGTTGATGAGCTCAGCGATGCGGTCCAGCCAGTCCTCGTAGAGGTCGTCGGCCAGACGGTAGCACAGAAGCTCACGCTCCATGAGCAGAGCCGACTGTGCGGTCGTCGGCTCGCGACAGGCGTGGGAGGACGAAGCAGCGGCCAGGGTCAGCAACGGAGTGGCGGAGCGGCCATCGCGTCGCACGGAGAGTGGCAGCGACAAATCCTGCTGCTCATGGGCTGTAGAGCCAGTGGTAGTGTTGGCCACAGGCAACGGGGAGCGGCGAGGAGCACCGTTCCCCGCGGGGCGCTGTCTTAGCGCCGCGCGCGACGAGGGCTACTCGGCGCTCAGCATGAACTTGATGAGCGTCTGTCATGAGCGCATCGGAGCGGGGGTGAAACAACTGACGGAAGAGAGGCTTTGACACGCCCCCTACCTGGCGCGCCAAATGTTGGATTCTGGGCTCCGCAAACCCAAGAAAGGTTCGAACTCAGGCGCGTGTGCGAAGAACTCAACCTCTGAAGCTGATCAATCCGCTGCTCTCGTGACCTAGCTCGATGAACAAGAAGGAGAAAAGATACATCAGTTTACCTAGGTTCGGGCCACCTTGCGGTGTAATACCCTACTCCTGCTTTGTGGTGGATTAGTGTCGCGAGGGGCTGAGGATGAGCTAGTACAAGTGGAAGAACAGCCTTAGGAGGCATGTTCTTGTGATGAGCTCTTGGGGGTTCAATCAGCTGATCACCCTGTGAACCGATCCTCCGATCCCTTTCTACGGTGGTGGCCATGCTATATTTATAGTGGCCTCGGTCCTCTTCCTCCAAAACTTAGGTGGGAAGGGATCCCACAACGGCCAACTTTGAAAGGGGACAAGAAGTACATCTAATCTTGACGAAAGGTGGTTTTCGCCTGCAAAACCTCTGAGCGTGACGTCGTGGTGGGCTCGGCTATGACATCCATCCTACTGTTCTGGCGGTCTTGGTATCGTTGCACGCAAATGGCAACCTTTGCTTGATTCCTTTGGACTCCACACCTGCGCTTGCCTCCTTTGCACAAAATAGGAAACCCGCCGCTCTACGCCCACTGGCGTGTGTCTGGCCTTGGTCGTCATGGCTGATATCATTTCAGCCTCGTGAGGCTGGGTCTTGCATAGAAATCTCCGCTCCGTCAGGAGGCCACCTGAGAAGGCCGCTCCCTCAGGAGGTCTTGATGTCGTCCGCCTCGCGAGGCTTGGGCCCTTGCGAGGGTCTTGTCTTGTCGTAGTCGAAGATGGGCCATACCAGGCTGCCGATGGAGCCATGCCATGGACCGCAGGCAGTCAGGTCTGGGTACCCTAGTTCCCAGAACACCGACACTTTCTATTATTGAGATTATCAATGATGTGATTATCACAAGGAACCGATGAATTTTGTTGGAGTCTACAGGTGAATGGTAAATTCACGGTCAACTCTATGTATAGTGCTCTGATCCTGTCAGATGTGCCAATTGATAACAACAAGAAGATTTGGAAGATGAAGATACCACTTAAGAATAAAATCTTTGTGTGGTACCTTCGTGTGACAGCCTGGTTTTGCCCTCCTTTCTTTTTCTTGATTTTCAGTTGAGTTGGTTTTGAATTTCGAGTTTTAAATCATTTCATTTGGACTTAACCACTTGGGTACCCCTTGATTATCACCCAAGTGTTCCCTCTCTACCTCAAAACCATCATTTCACCTCTGGTTCAACCCAAAATATGACTTGGAATATTTTTCTTAAATGAAAAATATTCATTTTGCCCTCCAAAACCCTAGTCAGCCCCTTGTGCTCCAAAGCAACCCTATTTTTCCTTGCCCCAAAAATCCTGAGAAAAATCCGAATTATTCTTTGGACCCTAGGGCACCTTTCTGAGCAAAAATATTTCACCACTCTTTGGAATATTTTGGCTACAGAAAATAAATTCACTTCTGGGCAGAATTGGTAGTTTCTACAGCAACTACCTTTTTACTAGCTCCATTGTAGCTGGTTTTCCCTGTGCCTATTTACCTTAGTAAGTGTAAGTAAAACCCCAAAGCTCAGCCCTTGACTCCCAGTGGTTTGACCACAGTAACTCTCCAAAGTTACGGTCCAGAAACTTACCAGCAGTACAAATTCAGTTCTACTACACCTGGATCCTAGCTTAATCGTGGTAACACCTCAGTTTACTAAGGACTACACGCCAGACATCTTGATTAGTGCTTAGGGTGGCCTGATGTCATAGTCCACGCGGTGACTGCATTCGCCCGAGCGTGCTGGCATGCCAAACGCGCGCTCTGCGTGCCGCCAAACGCTCTGTTGAGCGCGTGCTCGCTGCCCAGCCGGCCCAGGCATGCCACCCCTCGCCACAATCCCCATCTCCACCCCCTTAACTCTCCCTAGCGCTCGCCGACGCCGGAGCTCTCCGCAGAGAGCACAGGCACGGTCTAGCCAACGACACAGTGCTCGGCGCACTGTGCTCATCGCGTTCCCCCTCGATCTTGTGCTTGTCCGCGCTCGCGCACAGTTCTTGCGTGATCTCTGTCGTCTTCTCCCTCTCCCACTGGCACCGTTCGTCGCCGGGCGCCATGGACAGGTGTCCTCCGGCGGAGCCCGAGCCCTCCTCACCGCCCGCCTATATGTAGCCGCCACCCGAGCCTCCAGGAGCACGCGTAGCCACTCCCACACCCTCCTAGAACCAGTAGAAGCCGCAGCCCGGTCGGGTAGGCCGCGGGTTGCCGTTTACAAGCATAGCTCGCAGGTGATCTCCTCTGGATCATCCCCGCAGCTTCGGCCCCTCCCAAGCCAAGGAGACCCTGCCGGGGCCTCCGCCGCTCGTCGGTGAGGCCATTCCACTCTGCTGGAGCCCTTAGAGCCGCCCCAAGCCGCTGCCGTCTTCTTCTCCGGCAACCTCCGCCCTCTGCCTCAGCTAGAGAGGCAAATTTCGACGCCGTCCGGTCACCGCTAGCTACGCTACGGGTACGGGTAGGTGCGCAATCTTCTCCTCCGTCGATTCCTCCCTCTCGTTTGACACCAAGAAGTCTCATCGCCGGCATGTGCTCCGGCAAACCGTCGTCTCTCCCTGTTTCCCTCTCCCCTCCCTCTGGCCTGACTAGTGGGGCCCGCTAGTCAGCCACTCATTACGCGTGCGAAGCGGTATGAGTGGTGGCACCCCGGGTGTTTACGCCTTCGACGTCACCCCAGTTTAGTTATTAATTTAAATTCATTTAAATTCCAGGAACCTTCAAACAGCCACAACTTTTTATCTACAAGTCCAAATGCATTGATTCTTTTTGCATTGTGTTCTTTGACCAAAAATCTAACAGTACCCAAAAGATGGGATTTATCCTTGCTGTCTGTACTTTCTGGTGATTTTCAGAAGGTTTCTTGATATTTTCTTTTTGTGGTTTTGATTATTTTTAGAAGAGCCAGCTTGTCTTGAGGATCACCAGGAGCTTTGTGAACCTCATCAGCACTAAGGCAAGCCACAACAACATTTTCAGAATGCCACTTCAATATTTATGATTCTCCTACTTGAACTCATAATTATTCATGCATTTAAATTATTTATATGATAATTATATTCTGTTAAAATGCTTGTCATGTTAGAATACTTGATCTATAGAAAGTTTGAAGTAAATTTTGTTGCTCAGCTTAGAAGAACTTAGTGATGAGTAACGAATAAATGATATGGTCATGGAGTTTAGTAATAAGTTTAATTATTCTTCTTGCATGATGAAAAATAATGATATTGCTAGAAATGATTCTGGTTGAAGCGAGGTTTGATCTTAACCAGAGAAGTATTTTGAGTTGATGATGATGGCTCCATGGGAGCGTAGTTGATTTAGTTATTTGCATGGTTACCTGGTGCATGTGTAAAGTGATGCATAGCATGGCATTGACACGGATTATTTTCACATTAAGTTGAACCTAATAAGTAACTCAACTTGAATATGTTGTTGACCGGGTCATGGTGCCACTGAAATGAGTCTTTCCCAGTGCAACCACATTTGCCGATATGGGAGGGCCTTAATGCGTTTCATTGTCGTGCCTCTGGTCGGTGCCTCCTTTTAGGGAAGGTTATGGGCGTGTTGTACCCTGGCCCGGTAGGCAGGCATAACCTTGTGAGCCCATTTTTAAGTTAAGTTTTGGTACCGGGTCCTAGAGTGGATCGTGGCCACGATGGTGGTCGAGGTGTCTGGAGGTAGACATGGGGCCACCCAGGACTAGCCCGATGGGGACTGAGTCGGAGTGGCCGGGAGAATGTCATGACAATGAAATGGTTTTGTCGGGATGCCGTTGGTCCACCCGAATGGGAGTGCAAGGCCATGGGTTCCATAGTGTGGGTACAGCGTACTTACCTCTACAGAGTGTTTTAATCTATCGATAGCCGAGTCCACGGCTACGGACATGCTCGAAAGTAGGACACACCATGGGTCAACACTTAATAAATTTGCACACTAAGTTTGAGGCTGTCGTGTTGAGTTGGCCATGAGTTGGTCGGGTTGTGATCGCCGTAAGGATCACAGGACACGAGTTGGT
>NC_041393.1:86817685-86818482 GCF_002162155.2 Triticum dicoccoides | reverse complement strand
AGGTGGTGATCACCGTAAGGATCACGGGTTTGTTGTCGGGTTGTGATCGCCGTAAGGATCACGGGTTTGTTGTCGAGATCTGCACGTTGGTGATCTGGAGATGATCACGTTCAGTAAGCAAGTCCATGGGACGAGTATCAGTTGAGCATATTCACAGCATGTTGGATATATTGTTGCATTGTTGTTAAATGGTTAAATATCATGGTATTGCTTGTCATTATATTTATGTTCGTTGTGAGATTGCAAGTACATTCAATGTACTGACCTGGCGTGTCATGCCAGATTTCAGGAAAGTCTCATTGGAAAGGAGCGCTGTCCGAGTCTAGATCGTGTCCACATTGGTGTCCCTGTGCTATGGAGTTCCGCTACGACGTTGTTCCGCTGCCGTGTAGATAGTCATGATCGAGGCCCCTCTATGTTCACTAAATAATGTACATATTGTTCAGCCGCACCGTGCGTGCCGCTTGGCCTCGCTAACTGTTGTAATATGTACTATGTTCTGCTAGCATGAATAAAGTGGTTGTTTTTCTGTACCAAGTTGTTGTGTGTTGCCAGAAGACAAGGTCTCTGGGCTGGCAATGCAAGGTAAACCGGTCGCTCTGAGCCGGGGTGCCACAACGCTTGGTATTAGAGCCGCACTGACTGTAGGCCACGCTAGACTAAGCCGAATTAACTGGACGTTAGATATGAATTGTAGCTGAGTGTCGGTAATATTTGTAGCTGGTTGTTGCATTGTATGAACTGATTTTATTTTTATGCTAACTTGCTAATGGTTGTGAGTCTAGATGGCTCTGGTG
>NC_041393.1:86813947-86816675 GCF_002162155.2 Triticum dicoccoides | reverse complement strand
TGTATCCGTGCCAGTTGCAGCTGATGCCGTACACGTCAGTACATCTCCTTCGTAACGTGTGGTGTCGGCTATACCCTCACGGTAACGAACCAGTTTATCGTGTGTACCGGGAGCGCCTAGCTGAGTGAGTGTATGTGTATCACGCCGTGGTTACTCTGCGCACCAGTTCCGATTTCGGCTCTTACACTCGTATCTCTCGAAGTGGCCGCGCTTCTACCACTTCTCGGGCTGTCAAGTTTGCTGCATCCGAGGTACTTGTTGAGCTTCGCTACAACGAGGTCAAACCACCCACGTTTCCATTTCTACCCTTCTCTCCACGATGATGGTCGTGTCCGTTTCCCTG
This sequence comes from Triticum dicoccoides, assembly GCF_002162155.2. Classification (NCBI taxonomy): domain Eukaryota; kingdom Viridiplantae; phylum Streptophyta; class Magnoliopsida; order Poales; family Poaceae; genus Triticum; species Triticum dicoccoides. The sequence continues at coordinate 86,816,332 of NC_041393.1, read as the reverse complement.
TCATTGATCCGGAGTCTGATAGTGTAGCTAGCCACCTTTCTCGCTATATCATCGCTAGCTATCTTCTAATCTACGAGCTGGCTCGTGAGCTGAGTCGTGCCCGTACTGCTTTACCCTCTGCTCGCTCAGTCACTACTCCACCATCTGTAGGATTTACTCCTCATATTCCTGCCAGTTCTAGATCCCCTGTTTCCCTGGTTACGCCTCCGAGTAGCTCGGTCGCCGCGAGTGTGAGTCCACTTAGTGCTCCTGCTGAGTGGGTTTCACTCCTCGCCACTTCTGTAGCCCCGATGATTCACCCTCCACCTGTCCCTGAGGGAGAGCCCTCGAGGCAGCATCGTCATGTTGCATTTAACCCGGAGGTCTCAGTTAACCCCGTCCATTCAGGATCTGAGTCCGCTGGAGAGGACCCCGCAGCACCAGCAGAGCAGTAGAGCTCTCGAGTATTCGCAGTCGTCAGGATGGAGTATGGATGTAGTTGTACGAGTCATGATGTTTCGTTTCATGTAGGAGGGTAGTTGGACCTGGCATGTTGTTATCATTCATGTATGAGTCTATGTATAATTACGTTAAACTTATTTCGCTGTGTTTTATTCGTCATTTCGGTTTTATTCGGGTTTTTGTTGCTGGCTTCTCCCCAGTTTATCTTGAATGCTTCTAATCTCGGTTGCGTTGAATTGGGAAAAATCATATTAGGATGACGCGGGAAGGCTGCAGTAGCAACGTTCGCGAGGGTTCTCCTGTTCGGCGTTCCGCACGACAGGCAGGACAATCACCCGAGCCGTACGTTCCACCACCGCCTCCACCGCCAAATCCGCCCTCCACCGAGCAAATTATGCGTATGTTCGAGGAAAGACGAAATAATGATCTGATGGAAATATTCAGAAGTATTCAAGCAATGGTTGGACAGAATGGAAATCAGCCCGGCCACCACTCCAAGTTGTCAGATTTTTAACGGACTAAGCCTCCCCAGTTTCAGTCAGGCCATTGATCCCTTAGATGCTGATGATTGGCTGAGAACTATGGAAAATAAGGTTGAGGTTTCTCGAATTGATGAAGAGGATAAGGTCCCATTTGTAACACATTATCTTGAAGGCGCTGCTGCTATATGGTGGGAAAACAAAAAAATCCATGGGGACTGCTAAAGAAGAAATCACCTGGTCAAGATTCAAGGAGCTATTTCGGAAATATCACATCCCTACGGGGATTATGAAACTAAGCAACCTGAATTTCTCGCGCTCCTCCAAGGAAGCCGTCTGTAGGAGAATATTTGCAGAAATTCAATCACCTGTCACGTTACTCTCAATATGATGTGGCCACTGAAGAAAGGAAGATGGACAAGTTTCTTGGTGGATTAAACCCGCAAATTCGTTGTGCTCTCAGTATGTTCGATTTCCCGGACTTCCAAACTCTGGTAAACAAGGCTTTCATTGCTGAAAGGGAACACAAGCTTGTATCAGATAATAAGCCTGCTCATATCAATCACAAGCGTAAATTTGAGCCAAGAAAGGAAATGCAGCCAGTGCAGAAGGCTCGCACCTGGCAACCGACTAAGGTGGCATACAAGCCCAATTGGCAACAAAATGTTAACAAGACCACCACTCAACTCAAGAATGACGTTCTCAACCTAGTTCTGGAGAATCACCTGCGCAATAATTCTTGTTACAGTTGTGGACAAACCGGACATTATGCCAAACAGTGTCCCAAGAACAACCGGACTGATACAGTATTCAAGACACAAGTCCATTATCTGGAGGCAGGCCCTAGTCAGCACAACATCACTAGATACGTTCATCACATTTCTGTCGATGAAGCCCAAGAAAATCCCGAAGTCGTCATTGGTATGTTCCCTGTTAATAACCTACCTGCAGTAATTTTATTTGACTTTGGGGCTTCCCACTCTTTCATTTCTTGGAGTTTTGTTGCCGAAAACAAATTTCCTTGTTCAATTTTGGGCAAAAATATGTTGGTACAAACCCCGGGATCTCTTATCAAAAGCAATCTGGTCTGCCGAAATTTGGAAGTCAATATCAACGGAGTCCGTTTTCCAACCTCTTTGATACTTATTGAGTCTGATAAATTGGACGTTATCTTGGGTATGAATTGGCTGACTCGGTACCAAGTGTGCATAAATTGTGCGACCCGTGAAGTCAAGTTGACCAGCCAAGAGGGACAAGCTACAAAATTTATTGCTCGTAGAAGCATACCCTCCAAGGAGATGGTCTTTACAGCTATGACTGAAATGGAATTAATTCCGGTAGTCATCGAATTTCCTGATGTATTCCCTGAAGAACTGCCAGGCATGCCTCCTGATCGAGAGCTTGAGTTTGCAATAGATCTTGTTCCCGGAACAACGCCAATACACAAGAAATATTATCGGATGTT
>NC_041393.1:86810671-86813459 GCF_002162155.2 Triticum dicoccoides | reverse complement strand
TTCCCTTGGACTAGCCGGATACTACCGCCGCTTCATTGAAGGGTTCTGCAAAATTGCTCAACCCATGACAGAGCTGCTTAAAAAGGATAAGAAGTTTGAATGGACTTCGGACTATGAGAAAAGTTTCACCGAGTTAAAGAAATGCATGGCAACTGCACCAGTATTGACACTTCCAGATATCTACCGCAGCTTTGATGTGTACTGCGATGCTTCCAGGCAAGGGCTGGGATGCGTACTTATGCAAGATGGCAAGCTAGTAGCCTATGCCTCACGGCAGCTACGACCCCACGAAGGAAATTACCCCACTCATGATTTGGAGATGGCCGTGGTAGTTCATGCTTTAAAATTTTGGAGACACTCTCATCGGATAAAGGTGCCAAATTTTTACCGATCATAAAAGCCTCAAATATATATTTACTCAGCCGGATTTAAATCTCCGTCAACGAAGATGGCTTGAGTTGGTCAAAGATTATGACCTTGGAATAAATTACCATCTGGTCAAGGCCAACGTGGTTGCAGATGCTCTCAGTCAAAAACCTGTCAGTTTAAATGTCATATTGGAGTCTTTGCCTCCAGAACTTAAAGAAGAGATTGCTCAGCTCAACCTGGTCATAGTTGAGGTTGGCCTTGCCAATATGCTGAAAATCACCCCTACTCTTGAAGAAGAGATCCGCAAAGCCCAGCCTGGTGATGCCAATCTGCAAAAGCGTATCAAGCTTTCCGATTTCTCGAAGGATCGGTGCGGTACCCTCCGATTCAGGGGAAGGATCTATGTGCCTAATCAAGCAGCTTTGAAGCAGAAAATCCTGTCGGAAGCCCACGAATCCTCGTATTCTATTCACCCTGGGGGTACAAAAATGTATGAAGACCTTCGACAAATATTCTGGTGGGATGGAATGAAGAAATATATTGCTTATTTTGTGGCCTGTTGCGACATATGCAATAAGGTAAAGGCAAAACATCAGAAGCCAGTCGGACTTCTCCATCCGCTGCCCGTGTCACAATGGAAATGGAAATATGTCTGTATGGACTTCATCACGGGACTACCTAAGACCTGACGGGGAAATAATGCGATCTGGGTTATAGTGGATACATTAACCAAGGTAGCCCATTTCCTCCCGATCAGAACCTCATATAAAGCAAATGAGCTTGCACGACTATACGTATCCAGAATAGTCAGTCTACATGGAGTTCCCCGAACCATCACTTCCGACCGACGTTCATTATTTACCTCCGCTTTTTGGTCCCGTCACCATCAAGCCCTCAGAACGGAATTGAAATTCAGTACCGCTTATCATACTCAGACGGATGGACAGACCGAACGAGTAAATCAAATACTCAAAGATATGCTCCGAGCCTGTGTTTTGGCCCAAGGCCCAAACTGGGAAGATTGCTTGCCGTACGCCGAGTTCTCGTATAACAATAGCTTCCAGACCAGTTTAAAGATGTCACCATATGAAGCTCTGTATGGCCGTAAGTGCCGCACTCCATTAAATTGGTCTCAAACCAGTGATAGCCGAATTTTCGAAACGGATCTCATGCTGGAAGCCGAGAAACAAGTCAAAGAGATCCGAGACAGATTGCAATTGGCCAAATCACGCCAAAAAAGTTATTACGATGCAAAACACCGACATATCAGTTTTGAACCCGGAGAACATGTCTATCTCTGAGTCACGCCTATGAAAGGTGTCAAGAGGTTTCAAACCCGTGGAAAGTTGGCACCTAGATTTATTGGCCCATTTCCCGTTATGACAAGAGTAGGTGCTGTGGCATATCAGTTGGAGTTGCCCCCTGAATTTTCAGATGTGCATAACGTGTTCCACGTTTCACAATTGCGACGGTGCATAACACCACCCGAGAAAAAGACCGATTTGACAGAGATAGAGCTGGCAAAGGACTTAACTTATGAAGAGAGACCGGTGAAAAGTTTGGCTCAAATGGAAAGGGTCACTCATAGTAAAGCACGAAAATTTTACAAAGTCCAATGGAAGCATCATACTGAATCAGAATCAACCTGGAAATCAGAAGGATTTCTAAGGGCATGTTATCCAGAATGGTTTTCCCAAGCAACCGAATCTCGAGGACGAGATTCATTCTAAGTGGGGGAGGTTTGTGACAGCCTGGTTTTGCCCTCCTTTCTTTTTCTTGATTTTCAGTTGAGTTGGTTTTGAATTTGGAGTTCTGAATCATTTCATTTGGACTTAACCACTTGGGTACCCCTTGATTATCACCCAAGTGTTCCCTCTCTACCTCAAAACCATCATTTCACCTCTGGTTCAACCCAAAATATGACTTGGAATATTTTTCATTTCACCTCTTGTTCAGAAGTCTCGTCACCGGCGTGTGCTCCGGCGAACCGTCGTCTCTCCCTGTTTCCCTCTCCCCTCCCTCTGGCCTGACTAGCGGGGCCTGCTAGTCAGCCACTCATTACGCGCGCGAAGCGGTATGAGTGGTAGCGCCCCGGGTGTTTACGCCTTCGTCGTCACCCCAGTTTAGTTATTAATTTAAATTCATTTAAATTCCAGGAACCTTCAAACACCCACAACTTTTTATCTACAAGTCCAAATGCCTTGATTCTTTTTGCATTGTGTTCTTTGACCAAAACTCTAACGGCGCCCAAAAGATGGGATTTTTCTCTGTTGTCTGGATTTTCTGGTGATTTTCAGAAGGTTTCTTGATATTTTCTTTTTGTGGTTTTGATTATTTTCAGAAGAGCCAGCTTGTCTTGAGGATCACCAGGAGCTTTGTGAACCTCATCAGCACTAAGGCAAGCCACAACAACATTTTC
>NC_041393.1:86807933-86810661 GCF_002162155.2 Triticum dicoccoides | reverse complement strand
TGTATCCGTGCCAGTTGCAGCTGATGCCGTACACGTCAGTACATCTCCTTCGTAACGTGTGGTGTCGGCTATACCCTCACGGTAACGAACCAGTTTATCGTGTGTACCGGGAGCGCCTAGCTGAGTGAGTGTATGTGTATCACGCCGTGGTTACTCTGCGCACCAGTTCCGATTTCGGCTCTTACACTCGTATCTCTCGAAGTGGCCGCGCTTCTACCACTTCTCGGGCTGTCAAGTTTGCTGCATCCGAGGTACTTGTTGAGCTTCGCTACAACGAGGTCAAACCACCCACGTTTCCATTTCTACCCTTCTCTCCACGATGATGGTCGTGTCCGTTTCCCTGTCATTGATCCGGAGTCTGATAGTGTAGCTAGCCACCTTTCTCGCTATATCATCGCTAGCTATCTTCTAATCTACGAGCTGGCTCGTGAGCTGAGTCGTGCCCGTACTGCTTTACCCTCTGCTCGCTCAGTCACTACTCCACCATCTGTAGGATTTACTCCTCATATTCCTGCCAGTTCTAGATCCCCTGTTTCCCTGGTTACGCCTCCGAGTAGCTCGGTCGCCGCGAGTGTGAGTCCACTTAGTGCTCCTGCTGAGTGGGTTTCACTCCTCGCCACTTCTGTAGCCCCGATGATTCACCCTCCACCTGTCCCTGAGGGAGAGCCCTCGAGGCAGCATCGTCATGTTGCATTTAACCCGGAGGTCTCAGTTAACCCCGTCCATTCAGGATCTGAGTCCGCTGGAGAGGACCCCGCAGCACCAGCAGAGCAGTAGAGCTCTCGAGTATTCGCAGTCGTCAGGATGGAGTATGGATGTAGTTGTACGAGTCATGATGTTTCGTTTCATGTAGGAGGGTAGTTGGACCTGGCATGTTGTTATCATTCATGTATGAGTCTATGTATAATTACGTTAAACTTATTTCGCTGTGTTTTATTCGTCATTTCGGTTTTATTCGGGTTTTTGTTGCTGGCTTCTCCCCAGTTTATCTTGAATGCTTCTAATCTCGGTTGCGTTGAATTGGGAAAAATCATATTAGGATGACGCGGGAAGGCTGCAGTAGCAACGTTCGCGAGGGTTCTCCTGTTCGGCGTTCCGCACGACAGGCAGGACAATCACCCGAGCCGTACGTTCCACCACCGCCTCCACCGCCAAATCCGCCCTCCACCGAGCAAATTATGCGTATGTTCGAGGAAAGACGAAATAATGATCTGATGGAAATATTCAGAAGTATTCAAGCAATGGTTGGACAGAATGGAAATCAGCCCGGCCACCACTCCAAGTTGTCAGATTTTTAACGGACTAAGCCTCCCCAGTTTCAGTCAGGCCATTGATCCCTTAGATGCTGATGATTGGCTGAGAACTATGGAAAATAAGGTTGAGGTTTCTCGAATTGATGAAGAGGATAAGGTCCCATTTGTAACACATTATCTTGAAGGCGCTGCTGCTATATGGTGGGAAAACAAAAAAATCCATGGGGACTGCTAAAGAAGAAATCACCTGGTCAAGATTCAAGGAGCTATTTCGGAAATATCACATCCCTACGGGGATTATGAAACTAAGCAACCTGAATTTCTCGCGCTCCTCCAAGGAAGCCGTCTGTAGGAGAATATTTGCAGAAATTCAATCACCTGTCACGTTACTCTCAATATGATGTGGCCACTGAAGAAAGGAAGATGGACAAGTTTCTTGGTGGATTAAACCCGCAAATTCGTTGTGCTCTCAGTATGTTCGATTTCCCGGACTTCCAAACTCTGGTAAACAAGGCTTTCATTGCTGAAAGGGAACACAAGCTTGTATCAGATAATAAGCCTGCTCATATCAATCACAAGCGTAAATTTGAGCCAAGAAAGGAAATGCAGCCAGTGCAGAAGGCTCGCACCTGGCAACCGACTAAGGTGGCATACAAGCCCAATTGGCAACAAAATGTTAACAAGACCACCACTCAACTCAAGAATGACGTTCTCAACCTAGTTCTGGAGAATCACCTGCGCAATAATTCTTGTTACAGTTGTGGACAAACCGGACATTATGCCAAACAGTGTCCCAAGAACAACCGGACTGATACAGTATTCAAGACACAAGTCCATTATCTGGAGGCAGGCCCTAGTCAGCACAACATCACTAGATACGTTCATCACATTTCTGTCGATGAAGCCCAAGAAAATCCCGAAGTCGTCATTGGTATGTTCCCTGTTAATAACCTACCTGCAGTAATTTTATTTGACTTTGGGGCTTCCCACTCTTTCATTTCTTGGAGTTTTGTTGCCGAAAACAAATTTCCTTGTTCAATTTTGGGCAAAAATATGTTGGTACAAACCCCGGGATCTCTTATCAAAAGCAATCTGGTCTGCCGAAATTTGGAAGTCAATATCAACGGAGTCCGTTTTCCAACCTCTTTGATACTTATTGAGTCTGATAAATTGGACGTTATCTTGGGTATGAATTGGCTGACTCGGTACCAAGTGTGCATAAATTGTGCGACCCGTGAAGTCAAGTTGACCAGCCAAGAGGGACAAGCTACAAAATTTATTGCTCGTAGAAGCATACCCTCCAAGGAGATGGTCTTTACAGCTATGACTGAAATGGAATTAATTCCGGTAGTCATCGAATTTCCTGATGTATTCCCTGAAGAACTGCCAGGCATGCCTCCTGATCGAGAGCTTGAGTTTGCAATAGATCTTGTTCCCGGAACAACGCCAATACACAAGAAATATTATCGGATGTT
>NC_041393.1:86806787-86807923 GCF_002162155.2 Triticum dicoccoides | reverse complement strand
TTCCCTTGGACTAGCCGGATACTACCGCCGCTTCATTGAAGGGTTCTGCAAAATTGCTCAACCCATGACAGAGCTGCTTAAAAAGGATAAGAAGTTTGAATGGACTTCGGACTATGAGAAAAGTTTCACCGAGTTAAAGAAATGCATGGCAACTGCACCAGTATTGACACTTCCAGATATCTACCGCAGCTTTGATGTGTACTGCGATGCTTCCAGGCAAGGGCTGGGATGCGTACTTATGCAAGATGGCAAGCTAGTAGCCTATGCCTCACGGCAGCTACGACCCCACGAAGGAAATTACCCCACTCATGATTTGGAGATGGCCGTGGTAGTTCATGCTTTAAAATTTTGGAGACACTCTCATCGGATAAAGGTGCCAAATTTTTACCGATCATAAAAGCCTCAAATATATATTTACTCAGCCGGATTTAAATCTCCGTCAACGAAGATGGCTTGAGTTGGTCAAAGATTATGACCTTGGAATAAATTACCATCTGGTCAAGGCCAACGTGGTTGCAGATGCTCTCAGTCAAAAACCTGTCAGTTTAAATGTCATATTGGAGTCTTTGCCTCCAGAACTTAAAGAAGAGATTGCTCAGCTCAACCTGGTCATAGTTGAGGTTGGCCTTGCCAATATGCTGAAAATCACCCCTACTCTTGAAGAAGAGATCCGCAAAGCCCAGCCTGGTGATGCCAATCTGCAAAAGCGTATCAAGCTTTCCGATTTCTCGAAGGATCGGTGCGGTACCCTCCGATTCAGGGGAAGGATCTATGTGCCTAATCAAGCAGCTTTGAAGCAGAAAATCCTGTCGGAAGCCCACGAATCCTCGTATTCTATTCACCCTGGGGGTACAAAAATGTATGAAGACCTTCGACAAATATTCTGGTGGGATGGAATGAAGAAATATATTGCTTATTTTGTGGCCTGTTGCGACATATGCAATAAGGTAAAGGCAAAACATCAGAAGCCAGTCGGACTTCTCCATCCGCTGCCCGTGTCACAATGGAAATGGAAATATGTCTGTATGGACTTCATCACGGGACTACCTAAGACCTGACGGGGAAATAATGCGATCTGGGTTATAGTGGATACATTAACCAAGGTAGCCCATTTCCTCCCGATCAGAACCTCATAT
>NC_041393.1:86805312-86806109 GCF_002162155.2 Triticum dicoccoides | reverse complement strand
AGGTGGTGATCACCGTAAGGATCACGGGTTTGTTGTCGGGTTGTGATCGCCGTAAGGATCACGGGTTTGTTGTCGAGATCTGCACGTTGGTGATCTGGAGATGATCACGTTCAGTAAGCAAGTCCATGGGACGAGTATCAGTTGAGCATATTCACAGCATGTTGGATATATTGTTGCATTGTTGTTAAATGGTTAAATATCATGGTATTGCTTGTCATTATATTTATGTTCGTTGTGAGATTGCAAGTACATTCAATGTACTGACCTGGCGTGTCATGCCAGATTTCAGGAAAGTCTCATTGGAAAGGAGCGCTGTCCGAGTCTAGATCGTGTCCACATTGGTGTCCCTGTGCTATGGAGTTCCGCTACGACGTTGTTCCGCTGCCGTGTAGATAGTCATGATCGAGGCCCCTCTATGTTCACTAAATAATGTACATATTGTTCAGCCGCACCGTGCGTGCCGCTTGGCCTCGCTAACTGTTGTAATATGTACTATGTTCTGCTAGCATGAATAAAGTGGTTGTTTTTCTGTACCAAGTTGTTGTGTGTTGCCAGAAGACAAGGTCTCTGGGCTGGCAATGCAAGGTAAACCGGTCGCTCTGAGCCGGGGTGCCACAACGCTTGGTATTAGAGCCGCACTGACTGTAGGCCACGCTAGACTAAGCCGAATTAACTGGACGTTAGATATGAATTGTAGCTGAGTGTCGGTAATATTTGTAGCTGGTTGTTGCATTGTATGAACTGATTTTATTTTTATGCTAACTTGCTAATGGTTGTGAGTCTAGATGGCTCTGGTG
>NC_041393.1:86773524-86805302 GCF_002162155.2 Triticum dicoccoides | reverse complement strand
TGTATCCGTGCCAGTTGCAGCTGATGCCGTACACGTCAGTACATCTCCTTCGTAACGTGTGGTGTCGGCTATACCCTCACGGTAACGAACCAGTTTATCGTGTGTACCGGGAGCGCCTAGCTGAGTGAGTGTATGTGTATCACGCCGTGGTTACTCTGCGCACCAGTTCCGATTTCGGCTCTTACACTCGTATCTCTCGAAGTGGCCGCGCTTCTACCACTTCTCGGGCTGTCAAGTTTGCTGCATCCGAGGTACTTGTTGAGCTTCGCTACAACGAGGTCAAACCACCCACGTTTCCATTTCTACCCTTCTCTCCACGATGATGGTCGTGTCCGTTTCCCTGTCATTGATCCGGAGTCTGATAGTGTAGCTAGCCACCTTTCTCGCTATATCATCGCTAGCTATCTTCTAATCTACGAGCTGGCTCGTGAGCTGAGTCGTGCCCGTACTGCTTTACCCTCTGCTCGCTCAGTCACTACTCCACCATCTGTAGGATTTACTCCTCATATTCCTGCCAGTTCTAGATCCCCTGTTTCCCTGGTTACGCCTCCGAGTAGCTCGGTCGCCGCGAGTGTGAGTCCACTTAGTGCTCCTGCTGAGTGGGTTTCACTCCTCGCCACTTCTGTAGCCCCGATGATTCACCCTCCACCTGTCCCTGAGGGAGAGCCCTCGAGGCAGCATCGTCATGTTGCATTTAACCCGGAGGTCTCAGTTAACCCCGTCCATTCAGGATCTGAGTCCGCTGGAGAGGACCCCGCAGCACCAGCAGAGCAGTAGAGCTCTCGAGTATTCGCAGTCGTCAGGATGGAGTATGGATGTAGTTGTACGAGTCATGATGTTTCGTTTCATGTAGGAGGGTAGTTGGACCTGGCATGTTGTTATCATTCATGTATGAGTCTATGTATAATTACGTTAAACTTATTTCGCTGTGTTTTATTCGTCATTTCGGTTTTATTCGGGTTTTTGTTGCTGGCTTCTCCCCAGTTTATCTTGAATGCTTCTAATCTCGGTTGCGTTGAATTGGGAAAAATCATATTAGGATGACGCGGGAAGGCTGCAGTAGCAACGTTCGCGAGGGTTCTCCTGTTCGGCGTTCCGCACGACAGGCAGGACAATCACCCGAGCCGTACGTTCCACCACCGCCTCCACCGCCAAATCCGCCCTCCACCGAGCAAATTATGCGTATGTTCGAGGAAAGACGAAATAATGATCTGATGGAAATATTCAGAAGTATTCAAGCAATGGTTGGACAGAATGGAAATCAGCCCGGCCACCACTCCAAGTTGTCAGATTTTTAACGGACTAAGCCTCCCCAGTTTCAGTCAGGCCATTGATCCCTTAGATGCTGATGATTGGCTGAGAACTATGGAAAATAAGGTTGAGGTTTCTCGAATTGATGAAGAGGATAAGGTCCCATTTGTAACACATTATCTTGAAGGCGCTGCTGCTATATGGTGGGAAAACAAAAAAATCCATGGGGACTGCTAAAGAAGAAATCACCTGGTCAAGATTCAAGGAGCTATTTCGGAAATATCACATCCCTACGGGGATTATGAAACTAAGCAACCTGAATTTCTCGCGCTCCTCCAAGGAAGCCGTCTGTAGGAGAATATTTGCAGAAATTCAATCACCTGTCACGTTACTCTCAATATGATGTGGCCACTGAAGAAAGGAAGATGGACAAGTTTCTTGGTGGATTAAACCCGCAAATTCGTTGTGCTCTCAGTATGTTCGATTTCCCGGACTTCCAAACTCTGGTAAACAAGGCTTTCATTGCTGAAAGGGAACACAAGCTTGTATCAGATAATAAGCCTGCTCATATCAATCACAAGCGTAAATTTGAGCCAAGAAAGGAAATGCAGCCAGTGCAGAAGGCTCGCACCTGGCAACCGACTAAGGTGGCATACAAGCCCAATTGGCAACAAAATGTTAACAAGACCACCACTCAACTCAAGAATGACGTTCTCAACCTAGTTCTGGAGAATCACCTGCGCAATAATTCTTGTTACAGTTGTGGACAAACCGGACATTATGCCAAACAGTGTCCCAAGAACAACCGGACTGATACAGTATTCAAGACACAAGTCCATTATCTGGAGGCAGGCCCTAGTCAGCACAACATCACTAGATACGTTCATCACATTTCTGTCGATGAAGCCCAAGAAAATCCCGAAGTCGTCATTGGTATGTTCCCTGTTAATAACCTACCTGCAGTAATTTTATTTGACTTTGGGGCTTCCCACTCTTTCATTTCTTGGAGTTTTGTTGCCGAAAACAAATTTCCTTGTTCAATTTTGGGCAAAAATATGTTGGTACAAACCCCGGGATCTCTTATCAAAAGCAATCTGGTCTGCCGAAATTTGGAAGTCAATATCAACGGAGTCCGTTTTCCAACCTCTTTGATACTTATTGAGTCTGATAAATTGGACGTTATCTTGGGTATGAATTGGCTGACTCGGTACCAAGTGTGCATAAATTGTGCGACCCGTGAAGTCAAGTTGACCAGCCAAGAGGGACAAGCTACAAAATTTATTGCTCGTAGAAGCATACCCTCCAAGGAGATGGTCTTTACAGCTATGACTGAAATGGAATTAATTCCGGTAGTCATCGAATTTCCTGATGTATTCCCTGAAGAACTGCCAGGCATGCCTCCTGATCGAGAGCTTGAGTTTGCAATAGATCTTGTTCCCGGAACAACGCCAATACACAAGAAATATTATCGGATGTTGTCATCAGAATTAGTGGAGCTAAATAAACATATTGATGAAATGCTCCAAAAAGGGTATATCCGTCCAGTTCCTCACCATGGGGATCACCTGCTATTTTCGTGGACAACAAAGATGGCATCCTCCGTATGTGCGTCGACTACCGACAGTTGAATGATGTTATGATCAAAAACAAACACCCTTTGTCAATAATGATGATTTGTTTGATCAGCTCAGTGGAGCCAAGGTGTTCTCAAAGATTGATTTGCGAACTGGATATTATCAGCTCAAAATTAAAAAGGAGGATATTCCCAAGACCACATTCACCACTCATTATGGTCTCTATGAATATACAGTCATGTCTTTTGGCCTTACCAACGCCCCCGCTTTCTTCATGCACATGATGAATAAAGTATTCATGGACTTCCTCAATAAGTTCATGTTCGTCTTCATCGATGATATACTTATTTACTCAAGAAGTGAAGAAGAGCATAAGGAACACCTCCGAGCAGTGTTGCAACGACTTCGTGAGCATCGGTTATACGCCAAATTTAGTAAATGTGAGTTTTAGCTCAAGCAAGTTGGATTCCTCGGGCATGTGCTATCCACGGAAGGTATAGCCGTGGACCCAAGCAAAGTAAAAAATGTGCTCGACTAGTTGCCACCCGCCACCTTATCTCAGATCCGGAATTCCCTTGGACTAGCCGGATACTACCGCCGCTTCATTGAAGGGTTCTGCAAAATTGCTCAACCCATGACAGAGCTGCTTAAAAAGGATAAGAAGTTTGAATGGACTTCGGACTATGAGAAAAGTTTCACCGAGTTAAAGAAATGCATGGCAACTGCACCAGTATTGACACTTCCAGATATCTACCGCAGCTTTGATGTGTACTGCGATGCTTCCAGGCAAGGGCTGGGATGCGTACTTATGCAAGATGGCAAGCTAGTAGCCTATGCCTCACGGCAGCTACGACCCCACGAAGGAAATTACCCCACTCATGATTTGGAGATGGCCGTGGTAGTTCATGCTTTAAAATTTTGGAGACACTCTCATCGGATAAAGGTGCCAAATTTTTACCGATCATAAAAGCCTCAAATATATATTTACTCAGCCGGATTTAAATCTCCGTCAACGAAGATGGCTTGAGTTGGTCAAAGATTATGACCTTGGAATAAATTACCATCTGGTCAAGGCCAACGTGGTTGCAGATGCTCTCAGTCAAAAACCTGTCAGTTTAAATGTCATATTGGAGTCTTTGCCTCCAGAACTTAAAGAAGAGATTGCTCAGCTCAACCTGGTCATAGTTGAGGTTGGCCTTGCCAATATGCTGAAAATCACCCCTACTCTTGAAGAAGAGATCCGCAAAGCCCAGCCTGGTGATGCCAATCTGCAAAAGCGTATCAAGCTTTCCGATTTCTCGAAGGATCGGTGCGGTACCCTCCGATTCAGGGGAAGGATCTATGTGCCTAATCAAGCAGCTTTGAAGCAGAAAATCCTGTCGGAAGCCCACGAATCCTCGTATTCTATTCACCCTGGGGGTACAAAAATGTATGAAGACCTTCGACAAATATTCTGGTGGGATGGAATGAAGAAATATATTGCTTATTTTGTGGCCTGTTGCGACATATGCAATAAGGTAAAGGCAAAACATCAGAAGCCAGTCGGACTTCTCCATCCGCTGCCCGTGTCACAATGGAAATGGAAATATGTCTGTATGGACTTCATCACGGGACTACCTAAGACCTGACGGGGAAATAATGCGATCTGGGTTATAGTGGATACATTAACCAAGGTAGCCCATTTCCTCCCGATCAGAACCTCATATCAAGCAAATGAGCTTGCACGACTATACGTATCCAGAATAGTCAGTCTACATGGAGTTCCCCGAACCATCACTTCCGACCGACGTTCATTATTTACCTCCGCTTTTTGGTCCCGTCACCATCAAGCCCTCAGAACGGAATTGAAATTCAGTACCGCTTATCATACTCAGACGGATGGACAGACCGAACGAGTAAATCAAATACTCAAAGATATGCTCCGAGCCTGTGTTTTGGCCCAAGGCCCAAACTGGGAAGATTGCTTGCCGTACGCCGAGTTCTCGTATAACAATAGCTTCCAGACCAGTTTAAAGATGTCACCATATGAAGCTCTGTATGGCCGTAAGTGCCGCACTCCATTAAATTGGTCTCAAACCAGTGATAGCCGAATTTTCGAAACGGATCTCATGCTGGAAGCCGAGAAACAAGTCAAAGAGATCCGAGACAGATTGCAATTGGCCAAATCACGCCAAAAAAGTTATTACGATGCAAAACACCGACATATCAGTTTTGAACCCGGAGAACATGTCTATCTCTGAGTCACGCCTATGAAAGGTGTCAAGAGGTTTCAAACCCGTGGAAAGTTGGCACCTAGATTTATTGGCCCATTTCCCGTTATGACAAGAGTAGGTGCTGTGGCATATCAGTTGGAGTTGCCCCCTGAATTTTCAGATGTGCATAACGTGTTCCACGTTTCACAATTGCGACGGTGCATAACACCGCCCGAGAAAAAGACCGATTTGACAGAGATAGAGCTGGCAAAGGACTTAACTTATGAAGAGAGACCGGTGAAAAGTTTGGCTCAAATGGAAAGGGTCACTCATAGTAAAGCACGAAAATTTTACAAAGTCCAATGGAAGCATCATACTGAATCAGAATCAACCTGGAAATCAGAAGGATTTCTAAGGGCATGTTATCCAGAATGGTTTTCCCAAGCAACCGAATCTCGAGGACGAGATTCATTCTAAGTGGGGGAGGTTTGTGACAGCCTGGTTTTGCCCTCCTTTCTTTTTCTTGATTTTCAGTTGAGTTGGTTTTGAATTTGGAGTTCTGAATCATTTCATTTGGACTTAACCACTTGGGTACCCCTTGATTATCACCCAAGTGTTCCCTCTCTACCTCAAAACCATCATTTCACCTCTGGTTCAACCCAAAATATGACTTGGAATATTTTTCATTTCACCTCTTGTTCAGAAGTCTCGTCACCGGCGTGTGCTCCGGCGAACCGTCGTCTCTCCCTGTTTCCCTCTCCCCTCCCTCTGGCCTGACTAGCGGGGCCTGCTAGTCAGCCACTCATTACGCGCGCGAAGCGGTATGAGTGGTAGCGCCCCGGGTGTTTACGCCTTCGTCGTCACCCCAGTTTAGTTATTAATTTAAATTCATTTAAATTCCAGGAACCTTCAAACACCCACAACTTTTTATCTACAAGTCCAAATGCCTTGATTCTTTTTGCATTGTGTTCTTTGACCAAAACTCTAACGGCGCCCAAAAGATGGGATTTTTCTCTGTTGTCTGGATT
This sequence comes from Triticum dicoccoides, assembly GCF_002162155.2. Lineage (NCBI taxonomy): Eukaryota > Viridiplantae > Streptophyta > Magnoliopsida > Poales > Poaceae > Triticum > Triticum dicoccoides. The sequence continues at coordinate 86,799,257 of NC_041393.1, read as the reverse complement.
TTCTGGTGATTTTCAGAAGGTTTCTTGATATTTTCTTTTTGTGGTTTTGATTATTTTCAGAAGAGCCAGCTTGTCTTGAGGATCACCAGGAGCTTTGTGAACCTCATCAGCACTAAGGCAAGCCACAACAACATTTTCCGAATGCCACTTTAATATTTATGATTTTCCTACTTGAACTCATAATTATTCATGCATTTAAATTATTTATATGATAATTATATTTTGTTAAAATACTTGTCATGTTAGAATACTTGATCTACAGAAAGTTTGAAGTAAATTTTGTTGCTAAGCTTAGAAGAACTTAGTGATGGGTAAAGAATAAATGATATGGTCATGGAGTTTAGTAATAAGTTTAATTATTATTCTTGCATGATGAAAAATAATTATATTGCTAGAAATGATTCTGGTTGAAGTGAGGTTTGATCTTAACCAGAGAAGTATTTTGAGTTGATGACGATGGCTCCGTGGGAGCGTACTTGATTTAGTTATTTGCATGGTTACGTGGTGCATGTGTAAAGTGATGCATAGCATGGCATTATGACACCGGTTATTTTCACATTAAGTTGAACCTGATAAGTAACTCAACTTAAATATGTTGTTGACCGGGTCATGGTGCCGCTGAAATGAGTCTTTCCCAGTGCAACCAAATTTGCCGGTATGGGACGGCCTTAATGCGTTTCAATGTCGTGCCTCTGGTCGGTGCCTCCTTTTAGGGAAGGTTATGGGCGTGTTGTACCCTGGCCCGGTAGGCAGGCATAGCCTTGTGAGCCCGTTGTTAAGTTAAGTTTTGGTACCGGGTCCTAGAGTGGATCGTGGCCACGATGGTGGTCGAGGTGTCTGGAGGTAGACACGGGGCCACCCAGGACTAGCCCGATGGGGACTGGGTCGGAGTGGCCGGGAGAATGTCATGAAAATGAAATGGTTTTGTCGGGATGTCGTTGGTCCACCCGAATGGGAGTGCGAGGCCATGGGTTACGTAGTGTGGGTACAGTGTACTAACCTCTACAGAGTGTTTTAATCTATCGATAGCCGAGTCCACGGTTACGGACACGCTCGAAAGTAGGACACACCATGGGTCAACACTTAATAAGTTTGCACACTAAGTTTGAGGCTGTCGTGTTGAGTTGGCCACGAGTTGGTTGGGTTGTGATCGCCATAAGGATCATGGGCCACGAGTTGGTCCGGTGGTGATCGCTGTAAGGATCACGAGTTTGTTGTCGGGTTGTGATCGCCGTAAGGATCACGGGTTTGTTGTTGAGAGATGCAGGTTGGTGATCTGGAAATGATCACGTTCGGTAAGCAAGTCCATGTGACGAGTATCAGTTGAGCATATTCACAGCATGTTGGATATATCGTTGCATTGTTGTTAAATGGTTAAATATCATGGTATTTCTTGTCATTATGTTTATGTTCGTTGTGAGCTTGTAAGTAGATTCAATGTACTGACCTGGCGTGTCATGTCAGATTTCAGTAAAGTCTCGTTGGAAAGGAGCGCTGTCCGAGTCTAGATTGTGTCCACATCGGTGTCCCTGTGCTATGGAGTTCCGCTACGACGTTGTTCCGCTGTTGTGTAGATTGTCATGATCGAGGCCCCTCTATGTTCACTAAATAATGTACATATTGTTCAGCCGCACCGTGCGTGCCACTTGGCCTCGCTAACTGTTTTAATATATACTATGTTTCACTAGCATGAATAAAGGGGTTGTTTTTCTGTACCAAGTTGTTGTGTGTTGCCAGAAGACAAGGTCTCTGGGCTGGCAATGCAAGGTAAACCGGTCGCTCTGAGCCGGGGTGCCACACTTCGTCGAGGAGTTATTCTTACCGAAGATAATCTTCTTAAGAGGAATTGCCATGGAAGTATGCAATGTATGTTGTGTCATCACGACGAGATGATAAAACACTTATTTTTTCAATGCAAATTTGCTCGTTCTATATGATGAGTCATCCAAGTAGCTTCTTGCTTGTATCCTCCATGTAGTGTTGCTAATATATTCGGCAGCTGGTTACATGAGGTAGAATATCGGTTAAAAATTCTTCTCGGGATGGGAGCGCTTGTCGTTATTCGGTCGCTTTGGCTATGTAGGAATGATAAGGCTTTTAACAATAAAAATGCTTCTATTATGCAGGTTATCTACAGATGTACGTGGACGCTCCGTTATGGTCGTCTCTACAGCGTGTGGAGTATCAATACTTGTTTACGGAGGTATACACGTTTAGAGGCCACGACGAGGGATATTTTTACCTGACATGGATGGCCGCGTGATCTTTGGATTGGCCCTCCTACACCTTAGGTGTTATACACACTTCATTTGATTAAGTTTATTTCGCATTTTTCTGTTTTTTTGGACTTGGACTTGGATATGGTGTGTGCCTATCAGTTATGCAGAGGCCAGGTGTATTGCTAAATTTTTTGAACTAATAAAGCGTCATTTATTAAAAAATGTGATGGTAACATATTATGTTACTCCATTTGTTTCTCTTCTCATTAATTACTTGTCATTTTATTTTTCTTCCCTATATTGCATGCATGCTACTACTTATATTACTCCTATTATGAGCAGCTTTACCAGTTTGTTACGGCTAACAGAATCGATCCTATCGTACAACATCCCTTTAAAAAACTCTATCTTGTCAGACGCGCTGTGTACGACCCGTCAAGAAGCAGGGAAGCAATAATTTGGCGCCGCTTTTGCTCGGTCACGTCTCGCCCGCATGTCGGCGAAAAATATACAGGGGAACCCCTGGTACGCCGGGCGTGCCAAATATTTGGCAATCCAAACAACAACAAAATTCATTGGCCAGCCAAAATTTTGGAATGACCAGCTTTGGTAGCAATCCAAAGAACATGTTTATATTTTTCTTCTGGTGTTTTGCTTGCATGGTTTTTCCTTTCATTTTTATGTTTCTTTACGTTCTTTTCATTTTTTGCTTTTCGCCAATTTAAAATTTTCAATTATGAAAATTTCAATTATTGATTAAATTTTCAGAAAATCTTTAAAATTTCAAATTTTCCTCATGATTTCAAAAATTGCTCACATTTTTACAACTTGTTTGCAATTCCAAAAATGATTCACATTTCTATTCTTTTCATGTTTTAAAAAAACTCAGATTTCTCAAATTTTTCGCTTTTTAAAAAATATCACAATTAAAAAAACGGAATTAGAAATATGTTTGAAATTTGAGAAACTATTCAAATTTGTGAAAAACAATGTTCACCTTTTCAAAAATTGTTCACATTTCTTAAAATTTGGTTCACTTTGAACACATTGTTTACAGTTCAAAAAATTGTATGAAATTCACAATTTTATTGTTATAAATTTTGAGAATCATTTTTAGAAACAAATGTTCAAATTTCAATTTGTTTTTGGCTTTTTTTAAAAATGAAAATTTTGAAAAATTGTTCATTTTCTTCACAAATTTTTCAGAATTCTAAAACGTGTTCGTGTTTGTCAAAACTTTTTTGGAATATTTAATTTTTTGTTCACAATTTTCAGGAAATGTTCGGAAAATTTCAAAAGAAGTTTGGTTCTGTCGTCTTACGCTGGGAATCAAGCACTTGAATTCATTAGGTTGATTGGTTAGGAGCACGCATTCACGTCCCGACTATTTGCCGCCCCCTTAGCCTACTGACGCTCGGTCTAGATTGGCCTAGGCCGAGCCCATAAATAATTAAGTCGCGGCCTGCGTATGTATTCTTGTGTGTTCGGTTTTTTCAGTCAGCTGGCTGGCACGCCTTGACCCATCACGACGGCTATTTATCCCATTAATTGATCCCGATAACTTCTTTTGCTGAAAAATTCGACTAATTGGGCCGGCCCACTATCACGTAGAGAAATAGAAAAAGTAGAAGAAAATGAGGGCATTTGGAATTCGAATGTGGGGCGTTTTGATCATGCATAGAGCTGCTTGCCACTGCGCCACTGTAGGTGTTATGTTGCATATCAGAGTCGCATTCTACCTGAGGTCAAATACCGAAGGGTTTTTCTTATTTCTCTCGGTTTTTTTGTTTGGTTTTCTTTTTTTCTCTGGCTTCCTTCTTTCGTTAATATAATTCATTTTCTTATCGTTTCTTTTGTTTTTTTCATACAACGTTCCGTGTTTTCTTTTTTCCTCCATTTTTTCTTTGGTCTTGTTTTTCTTCTCCATTTTTTGTATGGTTTTCCTTTTTCTTCTCCATTTTTTGTTTTTCTTTTGTGTTTTCTTATGTTTGTTTTTGTTTTCACTCTACATTTTCATACATATTAACAACATTTTTTGAAAAGTGATCAATATTTTTTGTGTACACATTCAACATTGTCCATACGCTTATTCAACAATTTTCAAATACTTCTTCAGCATTTTAATAGTTATTCAACATTTTTTCAACTACTTGTTTAACATTTTGAATACTTATTCAACATTTTTCAAATAATTGTTCAACATCTTTCATATACCCGTTCAACATTTTTATAATACGTATTCAACATTTTTCAAATAATTTTTCAACATTTTTAATACTTATTCTCCATTTTCAAATACTTGTTCAATATTTTTCATATTCTTGTTCAAAATTATTCAACATTTGTCATATACTTCTTCAACATTTTTCATATACTTGTTCAACATTTTTAATAAATGTTCAACAATTTTCAAATATTTGTTCAACATTTGTAATACTTATTCAATATTTTTCAAATACATGTTCCACATTTTTTAATACTTATTCAACATTTTCTAAATATATATATATATAATATTTTTAAAGTATAAATACGATTACAAAAATGAAGCAAAAAATAAGAACAGAAAACAGAAGAAAAACCAGGTTGTGGCTCTCGCGGTGCTGGGCCGGCCCGTCTGAGGCTCCCTCCGATGCGACCATTGACCGCAGGCCTCTGAACATTGACCAATGATGTCGTTTGTTGACCACAGGCGTGTGAGTGTTGACCATTTACTTTTAAATTTTACAAGATGAAAAAATGTTCACCAATTTTTAAAAAGTTCCAAAATTTAAGAAAAGTTCACAGTTTCGAGAAAAATACAAATTCGCAAAAAGATTGTGGGTTTGTAAAAAAATCACGAGTTTATAAAATATTCATGAATTTAAAATAAAAGAGCAATAATTTGGAAAAAAACCATGGGCTTGGAAACAATTTCGAAGTTGAAAAAATGTCTGCGAATTTGAAAAGTTTATGAATTTAAGGAAAGTTCGTGGTTGTTAAAAAATCATGAATTTGAAAAAAGGAATGGAAAAACAAACACCTAAACAAAACTCATCCTAGAAAAAATGAGGAAAAAATCGCCCCAAAAAAACCGGTGGAACCTTCTAGAATATTCCCTAAATCCTGGAGGAAAAATTGCATGCACCGGTCAAAGTTGCACACAGGACGTGGCATGTACAGCTAGAAAAGGAAAAACAAAAGAGATAAATGGGCCGAGCCAAAGGACGGATGGTGGGTCAGTGGGTGTGTGTCAGTTTCACAAATGAACTGTAATCGGCGCTTTAGGCACCAAGAAGGTTTTGGATTTTTGTGTCCGATGGAAAGACGGTCCGGATGGGTTGATGGATTTTTGTGTTAATATTTGATTTTCTTCTTTAGATGGGGTAATCTTCATTTCCAAAAAAAAGAAGACAGGGCAAAAAAAATTCACATTGTAAATCGGGTCCCAAGGAAAAAAGTAAATTCCATCCGAAGGGACTTTTTGGATCGTGGAGCTTTGAGAGGAATTTTCGAGCATGACTTTATCCAAATGGAAGCCCTTTGAATCTAGTACCAGGAATGTTAAATTCATATGCCATTCAATCATTCGTATGCCATTCATCATGTGTCATCGATTCCACGGGAGTCTTTCGAATTTAAAATTTTAAAACATGAAGCCAACACAACATAGTTAATAGTAGATAATATTCAATGAATTAAAGAAATAAATTTCACAAACAATGGATAACTAAGATAACCGAATTAAGCAAGGCAGTTCAAATTTAGACCATAATAATTCTCCTTTATACATTAAATACATCACTATTTTATACAACATAATTAATGAAACCTACTCTTGATTTAATAATGTTGAATGTCAAAAAGACTTTGTGCTTTGTACATCTCGAAGGTTATGAAATGATAAACATTTCTCACCTATCAGTACAAACTATCTTATGCAAACAAAGCAAAATTTCATCAGAAACTTCTGTGACGCCCTCGACTCGACCGTGCACTAATCATGCATGGTAATGTGTATGATGAAGATTAGAGACTCGCATGAAGATATCACAACACAACTCTAAGACACAAATTAAAACATAAAGCTTTATATTACAAGCCATGGCCAGAAGGCTCGAATACATAAGTCAGCGGAAGCAACAACATCTGAGTACAAATATAAGATAAACAAGTTTGCCTTAAGAAGGCTAGCAAAACAACGATATCTAGATCGAAAAGGCGCATGTCTCATGCCTGGGAGCCTCCTAACTACTTCTGGTCGCCAGTCTCCATGTAGTAGTAGTCTCCCTCAGTGTAGTAGTCATCGACGGGATCAGCTGGCTCGTGGGTTCCGCCATCTGATCGCCGCAATTGAGTAAAGGGGAAAATGTAGAAAATCAACCATGAGTACTCATCCAAAGTAATCACAAGATTTACATCAAATCTATGCTAAATATGCATCAATATCAATGAGTAGGGGCTGTACCTGTGGACTATACTGCAGAAATGCCAAAATAAAAGGGAAGGCCTAGCCTAATGAAGATTAACAGCTTGCAGCGTCTTGCAGCAACAGACGAAAGTAGAGTAAAATAACATATAGTAACAAGTACATGCTAGCCATACCCAGAGATCCTCATCGACTCCCTGCCAGAAAGCGATCCCGCAGCTATCATATCCATTTAGTATCACAAGTACCCAATTTTAGTTGTAGTAGATCGGGATACAACTCCGAGCATCTGTTACTGTGCATGCGGCTCGAATAGATTACTTTCCTTCAGTGGTGCACCAACTTACCCAACACGCTCGAGTAACTCCGGCCAGACACACTTTTTGGGTCATTCCCGGGCTCGGCTGATCGACACGTCGTAGTCCTCGTGCCGCGTCATTATCTTGTGGGTACCCTCATGGCAACACGACTTCAATAACTCTCGTGGGTACACCTTGGGTCGACTCGACTTCAACAAAGGACTGAGGTGAAGGTCAAGGTATCCGTGTGTTCATAACATCAAGTGGGAATCTGAGGAATCACCCTCGACGGATTCCTACTCGATGTAACCGTCAAGGTGACCTTGGATGAATCTACCTTGAAGGGTTCACACTTGAGGTGTTGCACTACAGAGTCCCCCTCGACACTCGATAGTAGCTCTGCAGACTAATACAACTAAGGCGGTGATGACCCACAAGTATAGGGGGTCAATCTTAGTCCTTTCGATAAGTAAGAGTGTCAACCCCAACGAGGAGCAGAAGGAAATGACAAGCGCTTTTCAGCAAGTTAATGTCTGCAAGCACTAAAATGGTCGATAACAGATAGTTTGTTAGCAAGGTAATTTGTAACAAGCAACAAGTGACAATAGTAGCAATAGGCGCAACAAGGTAGCCCAATCCTTTTTGCTGCAAGGGGCAGGCCGGAACGGTCTCTTATAATAGGTAAAGAGTTCTTGAGGACACATGAGAATTTCATCTAGTCACTTTCATCATTTTTGTTCGATTTGCGTTTGCTACTTTGATAATTTGATATGTGGGTGGACTAGTGCTTGGGTGTTGTTCTTACTGTTGAGAAACATTGGAAGGAAAACACAAAATTTTCTATGCACACGCAATGATCTATCCATGGAGATGCATAGCAACGAGGGGGAGAGTGTGTCTATGTACCCTCATAGACCATAAGCGGAAGCGTTTCACAATGCGGTTGATGTAGTCAAACTTCTTCACACTTCAACCAATCAAGTACTGAACGTACGACACCTCCACGTTCTGCACACGTTCAACTCGGTGACGTCCCTCGCCTTCTTGATCCAGCAAGACGTCGAGGTCATAGATGAGTTCCGTCAACACGATGGCGTGGTGACGGTGATGGTGAAGTGATCTCCGCAAGGCTTCGCCTAAGCACTATGAAAATATGATCGCGGGTGTAAACGGTGGAGGAGGGCGCCACACACGGCTAGACAATTGTCTGTTGTGTGCTAGGCGCCCCCCTCCTCATATATATAGGTGGGAGGGAGGGAGGAGCAGCCATAGGAGGCGCCCAAGTAGGAGGAATCCTACTTGGAGTCCCTCCCAAGACGTGCCCCCCTGCAATATATAACCGAGGGGGAAGGAAAGAGGGGGGGGGAGAGGGAAGGAAGTAGGAATCCTAATCCACACTTTCCTTGCCCTCCCCTCTTTCCTTCTCCTCCTCATAGGGCTGGCCTCTATAGGGGCGCACAAGCCCCTTGTGGGCTGGTGTGTTCCCTCACTTGGCCCAGCAGGCCCATATCTTTGCCAGGAGTTCCCGAAACTCCTTTTCGGTGACCTCATAAGTACCCGATACCCTTCGAAACACTTCCGATGTCCGAATACCATCGTCCTATATATCAATCTTTACCTCTCGACCATTTCAAGACTACTCGTCATGTCGGTGATCTCATCCGGGACTCCAAACATCACTTGGTCACCAAATCATATAACTCATATAACACTATATCATCAACGAATGTTAAGCGTGCGGACCCTACGGGTTCGAGAACTATGTAGACATGACCGAGACACCTCTCCGGTCAATAACCAATAGCGGAACCTGGATGCCCATATTGGCTCCTACATATTCTACGAAGATCTTTGTCGGTCGAACCATTATGACAACATACGTAATTCCCTTTGTCCATCGGTATGTTACTTGCCCGAGATTCGATCGTCGGTATCTCTATACCTAGTTCAATCTCGTTACCGGCAAGTCTCTTTACTCGTTCCACAATACATCACCTCGTGACTAACTCCTTAGTCGTTGCTTGCAAGCTTATGATGTGAATTACCGAGAGGACCCAGAGATACCTCTCTGATACTCGGAGTGACAAATCCTAATCTCGATCTATGCCAACTCAACAAACACCTTTGGAGATACCTGTAGAGCATCTTTATAATCACCCAGTTACATTGTGACGTCTGATAGCACACAAGGCATTCCTCCGGTATCCGGGAGTTGCATAATCTCATAGTCGAAGGAATAAGTATTTGACATGAATTAATAAATAGCAATAAAACTGAACGATCATTATGCTAAACTAACGGATGGGTCTTGTCCATCACATCATTCTCCTGATGATGTGATCCCGTTATTAAATGACAATTCATGTCCATGGTTAGGAAACCTTAACCATCTTTGATCAATGAGCTAGTCTAGTAGAGGCTCACTAGGGACACAGTGTTTGTTTATGTATTCACGCATGTATTTAAGTTTCCGATCAATAAAATTCTAGCATGAATAATAAACCTTTATCATGAATAAGGAAATATAAAATAACAACTTTATTATTGCCTCTAGGGCATATTTCCTTTAGTCTCCCACTTGCACTAGAGTCAATAATCTAGTTCACATCGCCATGTGATTAACACCAATAGTTCACATCACCATGTGACCAACACCCAAAGGGTTTACTAGAGTCAATAATCTAGTTCACATCACCATGTGATTAACACCAATAGTTCACATCACCATGTGACCAACACCCAAAGGGTTTACTAGAGTCAATAATCTAGTTCACATCACGATGCGATTAACACCCAAAGAGTACTAAGGTGTGATCATGTTTTGCTTGTGAGAGAGTTTTAGTCAATGGGTCTGCCACATTTAGAGTCGTATGTATTTTGCAAAATTCTATGTCTACAATACTCTGCATGGAGATACTCTAGCTAATTGCTCCCACTTTCAATATGTATCCAGATTGAGACTCAGAGTCATCCTAATCGGTGACAAAGCTTGCATCAACGTAACCCTTTACGATGAACTCTTTATCACCTCCATAACCAAGAAATATTCCTTAGTCCATTTAGGTAACTAAGGATAACTTTGACCGATGTCCAGTGATCTACTCCTAGATCACTATTGTACCCCTTGTCAAACTCATGGCAAGGTACACAATAGGTCTGGTACACAGCATGGCATACTTTATAGAACCTATTGCTGAGGCATAGGGAATGATTTTCATTCTCTCTCTGTCTTCTACCATGGTCAGGCTTTGAGTCTTACTCAACTTGACACCTCGCAACACACGCAAGAACCCTTTCTTTTACTGATCTATTTTGAACTTCTTCAAAACTTTGCCAAGGTATGTGCTTTGTGAAAGTCCTATTAAGCATCTCGATCTATCCCTATAGATCTTGATGCCCAATATATACGCAGCTTCACCAAGGTCTTTCATTGAAAAATTCTTATTCAAGTATCCCTTTATGCTATTCAGAAATTCTAAATCATTTCCAATCAACAATATGTCATCCACATATAATATCAGAAATGCTAAGAGCTCCCACTCACTTTCTTGTAAATACAGGCTTCACCGTAAGTCTGTATAAAACCATATGGTTTGATCACCTCATCAAAGCGTATATTCCAACTCGAGATGCTTGCACCAGTCCATATATGGATCGCTCGAGATTGCACACTTCGTTAGCACCTTTAGGATCGACAAAACCTTCTGGTTGCATCATATACAACTCTTCTTTAAGATATCCATTAAGGAATGCAGTTTTGAGGTCCATTTACCGGATTTTATATTCATAAAATGCGGCAATTGCTAACATGATTCAGACAGACTTAAGCATCGCTACAGGTGAGAGAGTCTCATCGTAGTCAACCCCTTGAACTTGTTGAAAACCTTTTGCGACAAGTCAAGCTTTGTAGACAGTAACATTACCATCAGCGTCAGTCTTCTTGAAGATCCATTTATTCTCTATGGCTTGCCGATCATCGGGCAAATTCACCAAAGTCCACACTATGTTCTCATACATGGATCCTATCTTAGATTTCATGGCCTCAAGCCATCTGTTGGAATCTGGGATCATCATAGCTTCTTCATAGTTCGTAAGGTCGCCTTGGTATAGTAACATGACTTCTAGAACAGGATTACCGTACCACCCTGGTGTGGATCGTGCTTTAGTTGACCTACGGAGTTTAGTAGTAACTTGATCTGAAGTTTCATGATCATCATCATTAGCTTTCTCTCTAGTTGGTGTAGGCATCACCGGAATGGTTTTTTGTGATGAGCTACTTTCCAATTTGAGATAAGGTACATTTACCTCATCAAGTTCTACTTTCCTCCCACTCACTTATTTCGAGAGAAACTCCTTCTCTAGAAAAGACCCAAACTTAGCAACAAAGATCTTGCCTTCGGATCTGTGGTTGAAGGTGTACCCAATAGTTTCTTTAGGGTATCCTATGAAGATGTACTTATCCAATTTGGGTTTGAGCTTATCAGGCTTAAGCCTTTTGACATAAGCATCGCATCCCCAAACTTTAAGAAACGACAACTTTAAGTTTCTTGCCAAACCACAGTTCATACGGTGTCGTCTCAACGGATTTAGACGATGCCCTATTTAACGTGAATGCAGTTGTCTCTAATGCATAACCCCAAAAGGATAGTGGTAAATCGGTAAGAGACATCATAGAATGCACCATATCTAATAAAGTACGGTTATGACGTTCGGACACACCATTATGCTGTGGTGTTCCACGTGGCGTGAGTTGTGAAAAAATTTCTACATTGTTTTAAATGAAGGCCAAACTCGTAACTCAAATATTCGCCTTTGCGATCAGATCGTAGAAACTTTATTTTCTTGTTACAATGATTCTCCACTTCACTCTGAAATTCTTTGAACTTTTCAAATGTTTCAGACTTGTGTTTCATCAAGTAGATATACCCATACCTACTCAAATCATCGGTGAAGGTCAGAAAATAATGATACCCAACGCGTGCTTCAACACTCATCGGACTGCATACATCGGTATGTATTATTTCCAATAGGTCATTAGCTTGCTTCATTGTTCTGGAGAACGGAGTTTCAGTCATCTTGCTAATGAGGCATGGTTCACAAGTATCAAATGATTCATAATCAAGTGATTACAAAAGTCCATCCGCATGGAGTTTCTTCATGCGCTTTACACCAATATGACCTAAACGACAGTGCCAAAAATATGTTGCACTACCATTATCAACTTTGCATATTTTGGCATTGATATTATGAATATGTGTATCACTACGATCAAGATTCAATAAACCATTCACACTGGGTGTATGACCATAGAAGGTTTTATTCATGTAAACAGAACAACAATTATTCTCTGACTTAAATGAATAACCGTATTGCAATAAACATGATCTAATCATATTCATGCTGAATGCAAACACCAAATAACATTTATTTTTGTTGGGGTCCACGGTAGGGTGCGTCGACTGCAAGGGAAGGAAGTAGGAATCCTAATCCACACTTTCCTTGCCCTCCCCTCTCTCCTTCTCCTCCTCATAGGGCTGGCCTCTATAGGGGTGCACCAGCCCCTTGTGGGCTGGTGTGTTCCCTTACTTGGCCCATAAGGCCCATATCTTTGCCGGGAGTTCCTGAAACTCCTTTCATGTGACCCGATAAGTACCTGGCACCCTCCGAAATACTTCCGGTGTCCGAATACCATCGTCCTATATATATATATATATATATATATATATATATATATATATATATATATATATATATATATATATACCTCTCGACGATTTCGAGACTCCTCGTCATGTCCGTGATCTCATCCAGTACTCCGAGCAACATTTGGTCACCAAATCATATATCTCATATAACACTATATCGTCAATGAATGTTAAGCATGCGGACCCTACGGGTTCGAGAACTATGTAGACCTGACCAAGACACCTCTCCGGTCAATAACCAATAGCGGAACCTAGATGCCCATAAACAGTCCTACATATTCTACGAAGATCTTTATCAGTCGAACCGTTATGTCAACATACGTAATTCCCTTTGTCCATCGGTATGTTACTTGCCCAAGATTCGATCGTTGGTATCTCTATACCTAGTTCAATGTCATTACCGACAAGTCTCTTTACTCCCTCCGTAATATATCACCTCGTGATTAACTCCTTAGTCATTTTCTTGCAAGCTTATGATGTGTATTACCGAGAGGGCCTAGAGATACCTCTCCGATACTGGAAGTGACAAATCCTAATCTCGATCTATGCCAACTCAACAAACACCTTCGGAGATACCTGTAGAGAATCTTTATAATCACCCAGTTACATTGTGACGTTTGATAGCACACACGGAATTCCTCTGGTATCCGGGAGTTGCATAATCTCATAGTCGAACGAATAAGTATTTGACATGAAGAAAGCAATAGCAATAAAACCGAATGATCATTATTGCTAAGCTAACGGATGGGTCTAGTCCATCACATCATTCTCCTAATGATGTGATCCCGTTATCAAATTACAAATCATGTCCATGGTTAGGAAACCTTAACCATCTTTGATCAATGAGCTAGTCTAGTAGAGGCTCATTAGAGACACGATGTTTGTTTATGTATTCACACATGTATTTAACTTTCCGATCAATACAATTCTAGCATGAATAATAAACATTTACCATGAATAAGGAAATATAAAATAACAACTTTATTATTGCCTCTAGGGCATATTTCCTTCACTTACTTGAACAAGCCTCACACTTATGATTAACCCCCCTCGCAAGCATTCGCAACTATGAAAGAAGAATTATGATAAATCTAACCACAACATTAAACATATGGATCCAAATCATCCCCTTACGGAATAGCGCATAAACTAAGGTTTAAGCTTCTGTCAGTCTAGCAACCCATCATCGAATTACTACTCCACAATGCATTCCCTTAGGCCCAAAGATGGTGAAGTGTCATGTAGTCGATGTTCACATAACACCACTAAGGGGATGACAACATACACATCATCAAAATATTGAACGAATACCAAATTCACATGATTACTTATGGGAAGTGACATCTCCCATGTGTGATACATCCATTTTGCATCATGATTTCCTACTTTTATTTATAATGTTTTTATGCATAATAATTCTTTATGGAGTAATTATAATGCCTTCTCTCATAATATGCAAGGTTTACACAAAGAGGGAGAATGCTGGTAGCTGTAATTCTGGACCTCAAAAAGCTACGTCAGAGTTACCTATTCTGCACATCTCCAAATGAGCTGAAAATTTATGGAGAATTATTTGGGAATATATAAAAAATACTGGAGCAAATAACTACCGGAGGGGGTCACCTGGTGAGCACAAGACACCAGGGCGCGCCAGGCCCCCCAGGTGCGCCCTGGTGGGTTATGCTCAGCCCAACCCAACTCTAGTGCCCATCTCTGGTATATAGGTCATCCTGAGCTAGAAAAAAAGAGGAGGACTTTCAGGACGAAGTGCTACCGTCTCGAGGTGGAACTTGGGCGGGAGCACTTTTGCCGTCCAGCAGAGTGATTCCGCAAAGGGAACTTCCCTCCCGGAGAGGCAAATTGAAGCCATCTGATGACCCGCAAGTATACGGAATAATTGTAGCCTCTTTCGATAAGTAAGAGTGTCTAACCCAACAAGGAGCTAAAGGTAGAACAAATACTCTCTCAAGCCCTATCTGCCACTGATACGACTCTATGCACGCTTAGTGTTCGCTTTACCTAGAACAAGTATGAAACTAGAAGTACTTTGTAGGTGTGATATGATAGGTTTGCAAGATAATAAAGAACACGTAAATATAAACTAGGGGCTCTTTAGATAAAGAAGCAATGAAGTAAATATAGCACGTGTGGAAAAGTGGTGGTAGGAGTTGTGGAATTGTCCCTAAGCAATTGACTACGTTACTAGACCGGTAATCACTATTGCAATTCTATTTGAGGGAGAGGCATAAGATAACATACTTTCTCTTCTTGGATCATATGCACTTATGATTGGAACTCTAGCAAGCATCCGCAACTACTAAAGATCATTAAGGTAAAACCCAATCATATCATTAAAGTATCAAGTCCCCTTTATCCCATACGCAAGCAACCTACTTACTCGGGTCTGTGCTTCTGTCACTCACGCCACCCACCATAAGCAAATCATGAACATATTGCAAACACTACAGCGGGGATCCCTCACGCTTGCGCGACACGGAGAGCACCGTAGGACAGCACCAATAATAAAACGTGCAACTCAAACCAATCATAGCAATTCATCAATCACCGATAGGACAACGAAAATCTACGCAGACATCATAGGATGGCAACACATCATTGGATAATAATATGAAGCATAAAGCACCATGTTAAAGTAGAGGGTACATCAAGTTGCGGGAGAGTGGACCACTGAATATACATGGGGGAAGGTGATGAAGATGTTGGCGAAGATGGCGGAGGTGTTGGTGAAGATCGTGGTGATGATGATGGCCCCCGACAGCGCTCCGGCGCCACCGGAAGCAAGGGGAGAGAGCCCCCCTTCTTCTTCTTATTCCTTGGCCTCCTCCCTAGATGGGAGAAGGGTTTTCCCTCTGGTCGTTGGCTCCCATGGCATGGGAGGGGCGAGAGCCCCTCTGAGATTTGATCTATCTCTCTGTCTCTCTTTGTTTCTGCGTTCTCAGATTCTACCCCTTCACCGTTTCTTTTATATCCGGAGATCTGTAACTCCGATTGGGGTGAATCTTTCGCCCAGATCTTTCTCATAAAATTAGCTTTCTTGCGGCAAAAGAAGAGCGTCAACCGCCTTACGGGGGGCCCAGGACACGCGTGCCTCCCTGGGGCGTGCCCCCTATCTCCTGCCCCCCTCGGGCATTGTCTCGCATTGATTTTACTTCCCAAAAATCATAAATATTCCAAAATAATTATCCGTCTGTTTTTATGCCATTTGGACTCCGTTTGATATGGGGTTTCTGCGAAACATAAAACATGCAACAGAGAGGAACTGGCACTGGGCACTGGATCAATATGTTAGTCCCAAAAATAGTATAAAAAGTTGCCAAAAGTATATGAAAGTTGAATAATATTCGCATGGAGCAATCAAAAATTATAGATACGAAGGAGACGTATCAGCATCCCCAAGCTTAATTCCTGCTCGTCCTTGAGTAGGTAAATGATAAAAAGATAATTTTTGATGTGGAATGCTACCTAGCATAATCTTTATCATATATCTAATCATGGCATGAATATTAAGACACGAGTGATTCAAAGCAATAGTCTATCATTTGATATAAAAAACAATAATAATTCGAGCGTACTAATAAAGCAATCATGTCTTTCCAAAACAACATGGCCAATGCAAGCTTATCCCTACAAAATTATATAGTTTGGCCATGCTTCATTTCATCACACAAAATGCTCCCATCATGCACAACCCCGATGACAAGCCGAGCAATTGGTTCATACTTTTTAATGTGCTTCAGCTTTTTCAACCCTCACACAATACATGAGTGCAGGCCATGGATATAACACTATAGGTGGAGTAGAATATGATGATGGGGGGTTTATGTGGAGAAGACAAAAAGGGAGAAAGTATCACATCGACACGGCTAATCAACGGGCTATGGAGATGCCCATCAATTGATGTCAATGCGAAGAGTAGGGATTGCCATGTAACAGATGCACTAAGAGCTATAAGTGTATGAAATCTCAACAAAAGAAACTAAGTGGGTGTGCATCCAACTTGCTTGCTCATGAAGACCTAGGGCATTTGAGGAAGCCCATCATTGGAATATACAAGCCAAGTTCTATAATGAAAATTCCCACTAGTATATGAAAGTGACAATATAGGAGACTCTCTATATGAAGAACATGGTGCTACTCTGAAGCACAAGTGTGGTAAAAGGATAGTAACATTGCCCCTTTTCTTTTTCTTTTTTTTCTTTTTCTTTTTTTGGGCAAGCTTCTTTGGCCCCCTTTTTTATTTAGGCTTCTTTGGCCTCTCTCTTTTTCTTTTTTTTCATGGGGTAATGCTCTATAATGATGATCATCACACTTTTATTTACTTACAACTCAATATTACAACTCGATACTAGAACAAAGATATGACTCTATATGAATGCCTCCGGTGGTGTACCGGGATGTGCAATTATCTAGCATAACAATGACATCAAAAAACGGACAAGCCATGAAAACATCATGCTAGCTATCTTACGATCATGCAAAGCAATATGACAATGAATGCTCAAGTCATGTATATGATGATGATGGAAGTTGCATGGAAATATATCTCAGAATGGCTATGGAAATGCCATGATAGGTAGGTATGGTGGCCGTTTTGAGGAAGATATAAGGAGGCTTATGTGTGATAGAGCATATCATATCACGGGGTTTGGATGCACCGGCAAAGTTTGCACCAACTCTCGAGGTGAGAAAGGGCAATGCACGGTACCGACGAGGCTAGCAATGATGGAAAGGTAAAAATGCGTATAATTCATGGACTCACATTAGTCATAAAGAACTCATATACTTATTGCAAAAGTTTATTAGCCCTCGAAGCAAAGTACTACTATGCATGCCCTTAGGGGGATAGATTGGTAGGAAAAGACCATCGCTCGTCCCCGACCGCCACTCATAAAGAAGACAATCAAAGAAAAACCCCATGCCTCAAATTTGTCACACAACGGTTACCATACGTGCATGCTACGGGACTTGCAGACCTCAACACAAGTGTCTCTACAATCCACAACCACCCACTAGCATGACTCTAATATCACCATCTTTATATCGCAAAACTATTGCAAGGAATCAAACACATCATATTCAGCGATCTACAAGTTTATGTAGGATTATATGACTAACCATGTGATTAACCAATTCCTGTCATCTCTCTAAATAGATATAAGTGAAGCAAGAGAGTTTAATTCTTTCTACAAAAGATATGCCCATGCTCTAACAAATATAAGTGAAGCAAAAGAGCATTCCACAAATGGCAGTTTTCTATGTGAAGAGAAACAGGCAATCCAAACTTCAAATGATATAAGTGAAGCACGTGAAGCATTCTATAAAGCCATACTCAAAAGATTTAAGTGAAGTGCAATGAGAATTCTATAAATCAACCAAGGACTATCTCATACCAGCATGGTGCATAAAAGAAAAGTGAAAACTAAATGCAAAAGACGCTCCAAGACTTGCACATATCGCATGAACGAAACGAATCCGAAAACATACCGATACTTGTTGAAGAAAGAGGGGATGCCTTCCGGGGCATCCCCAAGCTTAGATGCTTGAGTCTCCTTGAATATTTACTTGGGGTGCCTTGGGCATCCCCAAGCTTGAGCTCTTGCCTCTCTTCATTTTCCTCATATCGAGACCTCCTCGATCAAACACTTCATCCACACAAAACTTCAACAGAAAACTCGGTAAGATCCGTTAGTATAATAAAGCAAATCACTACTCTAAGTACTATAGCAAACCAACTCATATTTTGTTTTTGCATTGTGTCTACTGTAATATAACTTTTTCATGGCTTAATCCACAGATAGAAATTGATAGTTTCATCAAAACAAGCAAATTATGCATCAAAAACAGAATCTGTCAAAAACAGAACAGTCCGTAGCAATCTGAACATTCACCATACTTCTGGTACCCCAAAAATTCTACCAAAATTAGGAACGATAAAAAATTTGTACATCAAGACAGTGCATAAATAATCAGAATCGTTTGACTTTCCAGTATAAAATGTAAAATCTCGCACTACAGCCAAAGTTTATGCCCTTCACCGTACAAACCAACAAACATTGTAAACATCCTAAAGGCAAACCTTGGCACATTATTTTTATAATACAATGGAATTTTACAAGGGGATGATTATTTTTTATGAAAAGTTTCTGTAATTAAGATTCACAAAGTTTCCATGAGCATGAACAAAGTTCAAGGCTAGCTCCCACTTCAACAATGCTTGTCTCTCTCACTTCCACTTTCCTTTTTGAAAAGTTTTTAGGTTCCCCTCTTTATTTTTTTTATTTTTTTAGAATATATAAAATCACTCAACAGAAATAAATGACTCTCTAAAAGTTCCGGGTTGTCTCCCTGGAAGCGCTTTCTTTAAAGCCATTAAGCTAGGCATATAGTGCTCAAGTAATGAATCCACCCGGATCCCAAGGTATATCAAAGCCAATTTTAATTAACAATGATTTGTAATTTAGTAGTGAGAACATAGTAACATATATCATGCAACAACAAAGTCTAACTCTCTTCCTATGCATCACATGTCATAAAAGAACAATTCATGCACACCAAGTAAAGGCCAATGCATAGTATAAGCAGTTTCTTGCAATTTTATCATATTGAAAACATAAAGAGGTCGAGATATAGTTACTCTCTCATAATAATTGCAATTAGGAGCAGAAAGCACATGCATATTATATCTATCAAAATCATCATGTGTAGTAGTAAAACGCAACCTATCAATATAATCCTTAGTAACCACAAACTTCTCCGATATAGTGTAGTTTGGAGAATTCAAAGAGATAATAGGACTATCATGCGTGGGTGCAATAGCTACAATTCCATGTTTAACATAAGGACTATAGCAAGTTCATCTCCATAAGCATAATTCATATTGGCATCTTGGCACAAGCATAGCAAGCATCATCAAAAAGGGATATTTCAAGTGAATTAAAGGGATCATAGCAATCATCATAGCAATCATCCTTTGGTAAGCACGAAGGGAAATTAAACAATATATGAGTTGAAGAGTTACTCTCATTAGAAGGTGGTCATGGGTGATCAATCCGCTCTTCCTCCTTTTGTTCTTCGCTCTCCTCATCTTTTTCATCCAATGAGCTTAGAGTTTCATCAATTTCTTCTTCCATAGCTTCCTGCAAAATATTAGTCTCTTCTTGGACAGCGGAGACTTTCTTAATAAACGCATCAATATTGTAGTTATATTCATAATTTTCAAAGCAATATTTCAATATAGCATAATTTTCAGGCCTATAAACATCATCATCTAAAGCTTCATAATTTTCAAACAAAGATTCAATTTCATAAGCACCTTTAAAAGCAACAAATTCCTCAATTTGTTCAACATCATAGTAATCATATATACCATTAGCATAGGAAGCCAAGGTTTTATCATCATTAAATTTGCATGAAAAGGGAAGGTGTGGAGCCTTCATCCTAGAGCAACAAGTATTATCATATCTCAAGCATAGTTGCCTAGCATACCAATACAACATATAAATTTGATCCCATAATAGTTTCCCATTTTGTGTCAAGCGATAATCCCTAAAGTATTCACGTTGATCCAAAGTGTCTCCCATAACAAAATTGAATGGGGTTTTCTCATGATTATCGAAGTACTACATAATTTCTTTCACATAACGAACATCAAGGGTTTTAGGAGGTTCCCCATCTCCATGAGTAGCAAGTACACCTAATTTTATTGGTATTTCGTGTTCCATATCCATAACTAAAGATAGAGAACAACTAAGAACAAGAAATAAAAATTACTTAGTGATAAAGCAAACAAGCACACACGAGAATATTCACCCCACGCTATTACTCCCCGGCAACGGCGCCAGAAAAAGTTCTTGATGACCCGCAAGTATACGGGATAATTGTAGCCTCTTTCAATAAGTAAGAGTGTCGAACCCAACGAGGAGCTAAAGGTAGAACAAATACTCTCTCAAGCCCTATCTGCCACTGATACGACTCTACGCACGCTTAGTGTTTGCTTTACCTAGAACAAGTATGAAACTAGAAGTACTTTGTAGGTGTGATAGGATAGGTTTGCAAGATAATAAAGAACACGTAAGTATAAACTAGGGGCTGTTTAGATAAAGAAGCAATAAAGTAAATATAGCGAGTGTGGAAAAGTGGTGGTAGGAGTTGTGGAATTGTCCCTAAGCAATTGATTACGTTACTAGACCGGTAATCACTATTGCAATTCTATTTGAGGGAGAGGCATAAGCTAACATACTTTCTCTTCTTGGATCATATGCATTTATGATTGGAACTCTAGCAAGCATCCACAACTTCTAAAGATCATTAAGGTAAAACCCAACCATAGCATTAAAGTATCAAGTCCCCTTTATCCCAACGCAAACAACCTACTTACTCGGGTCTGTGCTTCTGTCACTCACGCCACCCACCATAAGCAAATCATGAACATATTGCAAACCCTACAGCGGGGATCCCTCACGCTTGCGCGACACGGAGAGAACCATACGACAACACGAATAATAAAACATGCAACTCAAACCAATCATAGCAATTCATCAATCACCGATAGGACAACAAAAATCTACTCAGACATCATAGGATGGCAACACATCATTGGATAATAATATGAAGCATAAAGCACCATGTTCAAGTAGAGGGTACAGCGGGTTGCGGGAGAGTGGACCGCTGAATATAGATGGGGGAAGGTGATGGAGATGTTGGTGAAAATGGCAGAGGTGTTGGTTAAGATCGCGTGATGATGATGGACCCCGGCAGCCCCCCTTCTTCTTCTTCTTCTTCTTCTTCTTCTTCCTTGACCTCCTCCCTAGATGGGAGAAGGGTTTCCCCTCTGGTCCTTGGCTCCCATGGCGCGGGAGGGGTGAGAGCCCCTTCGAGATTGCATCTATCTCTCTGTCTCTCTCTATTTCTGCGTTCTCAGATTCTGCCCCTTCACCGTTTCTTTTATATTCGGAGATCCGTAACTCCAATTGGGGTGAATCTTTCGCCCAGATCTGTCTCATAAAATTAGCTTTCTTGCGGAAAAAGAAGAGCGTCAAGTGCCTTACGGGGGCCCCAGGAGAGTCCAGGGCACACCTACCTCCCTGGGGCACGCCCCTATCTCCTGGCCCCCTCGGGCACCGTCTCGCGTTGATTTTACTTCCCAAAAATCACAAATATTCCAAAATAATTCTCTGTCCGTTTTTATCCCGTTTGGACTCCGTTTGATATGGGGTTTCTACGAAACATAAAACATGCAACAGACAGGAACTGGCACTGGGCACTGGATCAATATGTTAGTCCCAAAAGTAGTATAAAAAGTTGGCAAAAGTATATGAAAGTTGAA
The DNA here is from genome assembly GCF_002162155.2 of Triticum dicoccoides. Classification (NCBI taxonomy): domain Eukaryota; kingdom Viridiplantae; phylum Streptophyta; class Magnoliopsida; order Poales; family Poaceae; genus Triticum; species Triticum dicoccoides. The sequence continues at coordinate 86,777,280 of NC_041393.1, read as the reverse complement.
TAATATTGGCATGGAACAATCAAAAATTATAGATACGACAGAGACATATCACCATCGTCATCACCAACATCTCTCTCATCTTTGGAAGACCAATCTCCATCAATATATTCAATAACACCATCTCCTCTCAAATCCTAGTTCATCTCTTGTGTTCAATGTTTGTACCGGAACCTCTTATTGGTACCTATGGGTGACTAGTAGCATTGATTACATCTTGTAGTTGATTACTATATGGTTTATTTGGTGGAAGATTCTATGTTCAGATCCATTATGCTATTTAATACCCCTCTGATCTTGAGCATGATTATCATTTGTGAGTAGTTACTTTTGTTCTTGAGGTCACGGGAGAAGTCATGTTGCAAGTAGTCATGTGAACTTGATATGTGTTCGATATTTTGATGATATATATGTTGTGATTCCCTTAGTGGTGTCATGTGAACGTCAACTACATGGAACTTCACCATATTTGGGCCTAATGGAATGCATTGTGGAGTAGTTATTAGATGATGGGTTGCTAGAGTGATAGAAGCTTAAACCCTAGTTTTTGGCTACTTCGTAAGGGACCGATTTGGATCCAAAAGTTTAATGTTATGGTTAGATTTTATATTAATACTTTTCTCATAGTTGCGGATGCTTGCGAGGGCGTTAGTCATAAGTAGGAGGTTTGTTCAAGTAAGAACAACACCTAAGCACCAGTCCACCCACATATCAAATTATCAAAGTAGCAAACACTAATCAAACAAACATGATGAAAGTGACTAGATGAAATTCCCGTGTACCCTCAAAAATGTTTTGCTTATCATAAGAGATCGTTTTGTCCTGTCCTTTGCCACAAAAGGATTGGGCTTCCTTGATGCACTTTATGTATCATTATTGTTGCCTTTCTGTTACAAATTATCTTTTTATCAAACTACCTGTTACCGACTATTTCAGTGCTTCGAGAAAATATTTTGCTGAAAACCACTTGTCATTTCCTTCTGCTCCTCGTTGGGTTTGACACTCTTACTTGTCGGAAGGACTATGATTGATCCCCTATACTTGCGGGTCATCAATGTCCTCAAGAACAAAAGCAACTACTCATAGATTATATTAATGCTCAAGATCAGAGGGGTATTAAATAGCGTAATGGATCTAAACATATAATCTTCCACCACATAAACCAACTAGCATCAACTACAAGATGTAATCAACACTACTAGACACCCAGTGGCACCAATATGAGGTTTTAATACAAAGATTGAACCCAAGAGATGAACTAGGGTTTGAGATGAGATGGTGATGATGAAGATGTTGATGAAGATTTATCCTCCCATGATGAGAGGGTTGTTGGTGATGATGATGGCGTCGATTTCCCCCTCCCGAAGGGAAGTATCCCCGGTGGAATCGCTCCGCTGGTGAGCAAAAGTGCTCCTGCCCAAGTTCCACTTCGAGATGGCAGCCCTCCATCCTGAAAGTCCTCTTCTTATTTTTTTCCAGGTAAAATGGGCTTATATACCAGAAGATGGGCGCCGAAGGCTGGCCAAGGGCCCGACAAGCCACCAGGGCGCGCCCTAGGGGGTGGGCACGCCCTGGTGCCTTGTGGGCACCTAGGTGGCCCCTCTGGTACTTCTTTTCTCCAATAATTTTTATTTATTCCAAAATAAATCTCCCTGAAATTTTATCTCATTTGGGGATGTGCAGAATAGGTATCTCTGACGTAGCCTTTTGTGGTCCAAAATTCCAGCTGCCAGTAATCTCCCTCTTCATGTAAATCTTGCATATTAAGAGACAAAATACATTAGAATTGCTCCACAAAGTGTTATAATGATTAAAATCACTATAAATAACAGTAGCAAAACATGATGCAAAATGGATGTATCAACTCCCCCAAGCTTAGACCTCGCTTGCCCTCAAGCGAAAGCCGATATCGACAATCATGTCCACATGTTTAGATAGAGAGGTGTCGATAAAAACAAAATACGGACATAGTAGCACCATGATCATTATTATAACAACCATAAACATTATCATAAAACTTCTCATGAACAAGTAACAATTCATTACAACAAGTATAAGGCATAAACTTTCATGAAAACTAACAAACTGTGTTCTCAGTCAACAATGCAATTGCAATTCCTCTTCTTTTCAAGAAGGGTCTCATGTCAGATCTTTTGCTTAGCAAGTCCACATACTCAACCATCATTTAGTCTTCTATGATTGCTAACACTCACAACATATATATGGAGCAAAAAGTTTCAGCAAGACAGATAGAAAGATAGGGGCTTATAATTTTGCTTCCCAACTTATTCACCTCAAGGGTGATGTCAACAATAATAACTCATGACCACTCATATCCAGCTGGATATATGTGCCTATATCTTTCCCCACCACATGATGCTTGCAAAAGACAGAAATAAAAAGAATAGAGGGGAACACTATTCACTCTTGCATAAAAAATAACTACATAAAAGTAAAAGATAGGCCCTTCGCAGAAGGAAGCAGAGGTTTTCATGCGCTTTTTATTTTTGGATGCGCATGCTCTAAATGCAAAGGAATGTCACGTTATATTGCCCCTTGTGAGAGCAACCTTTATTATGTAGTCCCTCACTTTTATTTCTTTACCAACACAAGTTCGTACAATGCTTATTTTCCCAAACAATAAAAGATCATACATATTTAGAAGAAATTTGTATTGCCGTTTGCACCGATGACAACTTGCTTGAATGATCTTATTCAATCCATAGGTAGGTATAGTGGACTCTTACAACATGAAACTGGGTTTAGGGTTTTTGGATGCACAAGTAGTATCTCTACTTGGTGCGGATTTTTGGCTAGCAAAGATATGGAGCAAACACCACATGTTGGAGGATCCATGACAATATAACTTCTATGTGAATATAATCAAACACAATTCATTACATTGTCTTCCTTGTCCAACGTCAACAATTTGGCATAAAATACTTAATGGGGGCTCACAATCATAAAAGATGTCCAAGATAGTATATTTGCATGTGAATCTTCCCTTCCCTTATTAATTTTTTCATGAATTGCACCACTGACCAATGCTATGTTTGTCAACTTTCAATAAATTTTACCACTTACATTTTTACTTATGTAATGTCATTACTTTCCATAATATTAGCATATGATCCTTTTCATTATTTTCATTGCTAGGATTGAAGCATAAAAGTAAAGAAGCAAAACTCAAACTACTCTTTATTATATATCTGTCACTCGATTACATAGATAGATCATGAAACTAACACTCGAAGATAGATCATACTAAACTTTTATTCAACTAAATCACAAAATAGCTAAGGATTAAACTAAAAACATGTAAAGATAATAAAAGTGATGCTGATACGATACTGGAGCACCTCCCCCAAGCTTGGGACAATTCAGGGGGAGTGCCCTTGTGACGCCCGGGTAATTAAGCTACAGTGAACCTCTGCTAATGGTGCCACGTCACCTCGGTTACTGTTGATAAACTCGAGTTATTTCGAAACTGTTTTAAAATTCAAATTAATGTCAACAATAAAAGTTTTCAAAAGTTATAACAAAAATGTTCAGGTAGTGCCTAATATCACTTAGGTAGTTATCGTGAAGAAAACATAATTTTACAAAGTGCCTAAGTGCTTTAAATTAAATATAAGAGAAGAGAATAAATAAATAAAAGAAAAGACTAAACAAGATTAAAATAAAACAAAACAAAGTAAAAGACCCCTCCCCCCCCCCAACTGGACCAGACGGCCCAGCTGGCCGACCCGACTGGCCCAG
>NC_041393.1:86771745-86773219 GCF_002162155.2 Triticum dicoccoides | reverse complement strand
CACCCCCGTGCGTCTCCCTCGCCCCTCCCCGATCTAGATCGGGGGAAACGGCGCCTCGACCCCGCCGCCTCACCCCTGCGCCCCGTCACCGGCCGGCACCGCCCATCTCCGCTGGCGCCTCCTCGTCGCCGCCCCTCCCGGCCTCCTCGCAGCTCCTCCCTCGTCGACCCGGGGCCTACTGACGCCGCACTCGCTCGCTGACGTCGTCGATGTCGCCTCGCCATCGCCGGAATCCGCCACCCTCCAACCACCACAGGCCTCCCCGAGCTTTCCCTGCAACGATGTGAGCGGTTGTCGCCTCTCCCCTCTTTCCCCTGTCCCCATGCGCATGCCCCGTGCATCGCCGTAGTCATTCTGTGCTCGCCGTAGCCGCGGCTGGAGCTCTACTCCAGCACGCCGTGCCTCGCTCTTTGCTCGCGCACTACCACGTCCCCGCCCCAGTCCACGCGTGCCAGCGCCCGACTCTGCTCACGTGCCCCCGCCGCCGCCCCTCGGCCGCGCGCTCGCAGCCACTGCTGCCGTGGTTGCCACCACCATTGAGTCGCGCCTATGCCCAACTGCGTCGCCTGAACCGCGCCGCCTCCGCTCAGGGCCATGCCCTCGCTCCCCGCACCTGCCTCACCTTCGCTTCGGCGCTCACACGCACCCGTCCCGTCGCCTCGGGTCTGCTTCGATGGGCACCCGCTGCCCAGCACCCGCTCGGGTGGCATCCACACCCGAGCGCCCGAACCCGATAGGCCCATAGCAAACGCCCCCCCAGAACGTTTATAAAAAATGGAATTTTGAATAATAATAATAATAAATAAAAATGAAAATAATTAATTAATTAATTAATTGGCGAATTAATTAAGTTAGTTAACTCTGTTTAGTGATCTAATTAATTAGTTAGTTTAATTAAATAGTAATAAGATTAGTTATACCTAATTAGATTGACAGCTGGGACCCACACGTCAGTTTGACCCAGTCAACGTCCTGTTGACTGCTGACGTCATGCTGACATCATGATGACGACATCAGCATGCACTATTCTGGATAATGCTGATTTAAAATAATTAGGTAAATTCTAAAAATGATTAAATCTTTTAAAATTAATATAAAATAAACCGTAGCTCAGTTGGAAAAACTTTGTACATGAAAGTTGCTCAGAACGACGAGACAAATCCGGATACGCAGCCCGTTCGTCCGCCACACATCCCTAACATATCGAACACGCAACTTTCCCCATCCGGTTCATCCGTCCGAAAACGCGAAACATCGGGGATACTTTCCCGGATGTTTCCCCCCTTCGCCGGTACCACCTACTACCGCGTTTGGGCACCCCTAGCAATGCTCATTGTCATGTCATGCATCGTCATGCATTTGTTTGCATTGTATTTATTGTTTCTTCCCCCTCTTCTCTCGCTAGACACCAAGACCGAAGCCCCTGCTACCCAGTACGACTGCGGTGTTGACGACCCCTCCTTCTTGCCAGAGC
>NC_041393.1:86764902-86771491 GCF_002162155.2 Triticum dicoccoides | reverse complement strand
TTGCATTAGAGTAGTGTAGCATGTTACTGCTTTCCGTTAATCCTATTCTGATGCATAGCCTGACATTGTTGCTACATCTTTTGATACCTTACTTGCAATCCTAAATACTTAGTATAGGATGCTAGTTTATCATCATTGGCCCTACATTCTTGTCAGTCTGCCTTGCTATACTAGTGGGCCGTGATCACTCGGGAGGTGATCACGGGTATATACTATACATACATACATACTATACAGATGGTGACTAAAGTCGGGTCAGCTCGATGAGTACCCGCAAGTGATTCTGATGAGGGGGCTGAAAGGACAGGTGGCTCCATCCCGGTAGAGGTGGGCCTGGGTTCCCGACGGCTCCCAACTGTTACTTTGTGGCGGAGCGACAGGGCAGGTTGAGACCACCTAGGAGACAGGTGGGCCTGGCCCTGTTCGGCGTTCGCGGATACTTAACACGCTTAACGAGATCTTGGTATTTGATCTGAGTCTGGCCACTGGCCTATACGCACTAACCAACTATGCAGGAACAGTTATGGGCACTCGACGTCGTGGTATCAGCCGAAGCCTTCGTGACGTCAGCGACTAAGCGGCGCGCGCCGGGTTGGACTGCGTTAACGCAACTTCCTTTGTAATGGAGGTTGTTAGGTCTGCTCTCCGGCCGCCCACGCAACGTGTGTGCAATGGGCGATGGGCCCAGACCCCTGCGTGCATAGGATTTAGACCGGCGTGCTGACCTCTCTGTTGTGCCTAGGTGGGGCTGCAACGTGTTGATCTTCCGAGGCCGGGCATGACCCAGGAAAGTGTGTGCGGCCAAATGGGATCGAGCGTGTTGGGTTATGTGGTGCACCCCTGCAGGGAAGTTAATCTATTCGAATAGCTGTGATCTTCGGTAACAGGACGACTTGGAGTTGTACCTTGACCTTATGACAACTAGAACCGGATACTTAATAAAACACACCCAGACAAGCTCCACAGACAACCCGGTGATCGCTTTTCCACAGGGCGACAAGGGGAGGATCGCCGGGTAGGATTATGCTATGCGATGCTACTTGGAGGACTTCAATCTACTCTCTTCTACATGCTGGAAGATGGAGGTGGCCAGAAGCGTAGTCTTCGATAGGATTAGCTATCCCCCTCTTATTCTGGCATTCTGCAGTTCAGTCCACCGATATGGCCCTTTACACATATACCCATGCATATGTAGTGTAGCTCCTTGCTTGCGAGTACTTTGGATGAGTACTCACGGTTGCTTTTCTCCCTCTTTTCCCCTTTCCCTTCTACCTGGTTGTCGCAACCAGATGCTGGAGCCCTGGAGCCAGACACCACCGCCTCTTTCGATCTGTATCCCAGTTTGTGCTAGCCTTCTTAAGGCAAACTTGTTTAACTTATGTCTGTACTCAGATATTGTTGCTTCCGCTGACTCATCTGTGATCGAGCACTTGTATTCGAGCCCTCGAGGCCCCTGGCTTGTATTATGATGCATGTATGGCTTATTTATGTTTTAGAGTTGTGTTGTGATATCTTCCGGTGAGTCCCTGATCTTGATCGTACACATTTGAGTGCATGATTAGTGTATGATTGAATCGGGGGCGTCACAAGTTGGTATCAGAGCCGACTGCCTGTAGGAATCCCCTTTTCAACTCCTTGGCCGAAGTCGAGTCTAGATATTACAAAACTATTTTACTAACATGGCTGTGTGGCCCATGGGCCCACATCGCCATTAGGTGGTAGTAGGATCTTTTATTCCTCGACCTTTACTCTGGGACTCTAAACTCTCTTCTATTCGGGTTAAATGAATTTTGCTAAATCTAACATTAGGATCTCGTTATCACTTTCACCCGGAGAGCCCCTTATTACTGATGATCGTCTGCTGCACGTGAAGACCCTGAAGATACTCTCCGCTGTAACCCGAGAATTTGTGTCTGTTGCTTTTGCAATTCCCTACCACCGAAATGTCCCTATGGATGAATACATACATCTGTCGTTCTTACTTTTGTTCCCAGTTGATCTTGTCATTGGAAGATACCCTGAAATTCTCTCTATTGATCCGAGAATACTTTGTGCCTACTACCTCGCAGTTCCTTTCCACCTGAATACCCCTACGGATAATTTCTCGCCCTTATCGAGTATCCACTCATCCCCAGTTGTTCATGTGTTTCACAATGGTCTTTGAAATACTACTCGATCCTCCAAAATTCCTCAGTAGCTTATTGCTCTGCAATACTTGTCTGCTTGCATTATGGATGCTTTCCATATGTCTGGCAATATTCGTTAGTATCCTTAGACACCATCATTTTGATCCTATTGATTCAACAGGAGTGCAAATGCACGCAATCATCAGTTGATCCTTTTTAAATTATCTTTCTGGCCCAGACGTCATTTTGAACATGGGCTTGTTCTTGACCAATCAAATTGCCGTTGATTGTAACCCTAAGTCTGTTCAACTTATCCATCCTTAATTAGAGTGTTGCTTCTGATCCCTTGAATTTGAAATCATAATTCCTTTGCAATTGAGCTTTGAATTAGTCAGTTGTTTCTATAATCCAATGCCTTTGCATTGTTTCTTCCTTTGATTATGCCGGTGCTCACATCAGCTTTGTTATGGACCATGAGATCCTTGTTGGATTTTAACTGACAACATCCTTCAGGTTCAATCACTTTGGAAGTTCTTTCCCTGATACATAATTCCATTGATAACTCCTATCCCTTGATGTGGCCAACCGTGCTCTACTTTCGAGCTTGTGTATTTACTTTTGAAACTTGTGGTATATGTTCTAAGATGCCCCGATGGGTTGAACCTATGCCTTCCCTAATCTGTGTGAACCCGAAAGTTTTCGCGGGTCATACTCCTCTGGTAATCACTAGGTAGGTTTTGACACTAAAATCATTTTTTTGAGGAGTGAATGAAAGGTTATGCATTGGAGAAGAGGGAGTCGACCTTGAACTTCGTGTTCATGCCCATGGAAACGATGTTGAGCTTATCATGATAGCTTCTCGTAACAATAATTATTCACTTAATTGGATCTTGTGTCTATGATTTTGTCCTTTGCAATCGTGGTTCCGACCATGATTGTTCTTCTTTGATCCCATTCTCGGACAAGTTAAAAGTACTTGCCTTCTGCAGATCATTATGTCTGCCCAACCTCTATTTGATCTACATTCGAGTATTACTGTCAGGACCCCGACTCAATGCCACATCGATCTAGCATGTAACACCTCATATCACTTTGCGGCCTCACGCACGGTATTCCCACGGGTGTCGTCTTACCTTTGCCCGGGACCGTTTGCGTCTTTTGGCACACGTATATGGTAGTGTCGCTAGCATCCATATGGTAAGGAGCCCGGGCTGACATGGCTAGTCGTAAACCCAAAGTGGCACAAACTTACAGGGACAGGCATCCATGACCCAACATCGAACGTGTCGGTCATCAGCGAGTGAATCCAGGCTGTAGCACTGGGCTAGCAGGACTCCGGTGAACCGGGCTGTAGCGGGCTAACAGGACTCCGGTATTCATCGCGTGACATTTCCCCGAAGGGACAGACACAGGAACGAAGAAGGACACATGCCGGCTAGCCTAAGTGTTCCGGAGCAGTAGCAAGCTACCATGGCTCGGTGGAAACACTAGGAGACATTTCCCGATAAGAGAGGCTACTAAAGATAAACAACTAGATAGTCAGATCCCACACATACCAAGCATTTCAATAACATACACACAATATGCTCGATATGTGCAAACACAACATGGCATCACAACATGACTCTACGACTCAAGTAATTTATTCAATAGGCTCCGAGGAGCGAGATATTACAAACAGGGGTCTCATGACCCAACATTCAGAGCATACAAATCAAAGCACAAGCGGAAGCTATCATGTCTGGGTACAGACATCTATAAATGAAAAAGGCTGAGAAGCCTGACTATCTATCAGATCCTGCCGAGGGCACAAGATCGTAGCTGAGGTAACAAGCTAAACGTCGAAGTCCACGTGGAACTACTAGTGAGACTGAAGTCTCTCTGCAAAAACATAAAATAGGCAAACGTGAGTACAAATGTACCCAGCAAGACTTACATCAGAACTAACTACATATGCATCATTTTCAACAAGGGGATGGTGGGTTTTAACTGCAGCAAGCCAGCTTTGACTCGGTGGCTATCTTAAACTACGACTGCAAGCGACTCTTTTGAGGTGGCGCACACGAGTCCACATATTCACCATATCAATACACCACTATGGATCCGCTCCCGTCTCCCTACGAGAACGCCATCCATAGCACTCACGCTTATCTTGCGTATTTTAGAGTATCCACTTTCACTTGTCTATGAACTGATATAAGCAACCCAGAAGTCCTTTTCCGCGGACACGGCTATTCGAATAGATGATGTTAACCCTGCAGGGGTGTACTTCTTCATACATGTTTCCACCACTTAGCGTCTGCACACGACATGTGCTCGGCAGACTTCAAGCGAAAGCCGACGTGGGTGTAGACCACGACCTACCTAAACACTCAAGTCTCTAGTCCAGGTTTATCGCCTATTCGGGTTCCATCCATGAGGAGATCCGGCCGGAGTTTCGCTCACAGCCCCAAACGATGTGAACAGGGTTCCCGAGATACCAAACGGGCACCCGGTACACCGTGCCACGTACCTACCGCATCACAGCCCACCCCTACGGTCAGCGCTGTCCACGGCCTCCAGTAAGCTACAAACACCAGAAACTACTTGCAACTCCTGGACAGAGGACGAGGGTGAATAAGAAGTCGAGCGGGGTCATATTTCAGGGCCCAATGTATGGTAGTAGCTGAATCATGGATCACAAACACAGAACTCAGTTCCTAAGGACGGCTTCAATGAGACAACCCACCATGTACTCCTACATGGCCTCTCACCGACACCTTTTACCAAATCGTGTTCACACACTTAGCTCACACATGGTAGGACATGTTCACACACCTCTGATTCATCCCCGATGAATCAGACCTGACTCAACTCTAAGCAGTAGCAGGCATGAAAAACAAACATGAATGAGTAGGCACAACAGGGCTCAAACAACTCCTACTCATGCTAGTGGGTTTCATCTATTTACTGTGGCAATGACAGGTCATGCAAAGGATAAAGGGGTTCAGCTACCGCAGCAAGTAACAGATGAATCGTTGTTGTCCTAATGCAGTAAAAGAGAGCAGGAGCGAGAGAGTAGGATTGTATCGGAATGAACAAGGGGGTTTTGCTTGCCTGGCACTTCTGAAGATAATATTGAGTCTTCATCAGTGTCAACGATCACATCATCGGTATCACGTCTATCGAGAGGGGACAAATACCAGCAACATAGAAGGGAACACAATCAATGCAATGCACAATATGATGCATGGTCATGACATGGCAAAATGAATGTGTTTGAGCTAATGCAACTAGCAACAGATTAAATGAAGTTGGTTTGAATACAAGATTCAAATTTAAACTCCATATGTGATTATTCAAATGTCATTTAATTGATTTGTGCTATACAGCAGCTATAAGTTGTTCTAACATGCATGAAAATGGTGCAGATGGATTCCTTGAATTTTTCTGATAATTTTTCATATATAAATTATTTAATTTGGAGTTACGGTTAATTTTCTATGAATTTTAGAAGTTTATACAATTTTCTGGATTTTCTGATTTATTTTAAATCCAGAAAATCATTTAATGCGTCAGCATGACATCACCTTGACGTCATCAGGTCAACGGGGCAGATTCAGGTCAAACCTGACCAGTGGGGTCCACTGGTCAGTGACACAACTAATTAACCAAGTTAGTTAGCCTTAAGTTAATTCTAACTAAACTGTTTGTGGGGCCGGGGCCCACTGGTCAGCGACTAATCAGCTAACTAACCTAGGTTAATTAGTGTTAAACTAATACTAACTAAAATGTCAGGGGGGGTGGCCCACACGTCAGTGACACACGGGGAAGGTCAAACCTGGGTCAACTCGCCGGAGTTGACCCGCGACTCGTCGCCGGCGGAGCCAGAGACGGCGGAGGGGTGCGGGTTTCCTCCTCCGGCGACCAAATGGCCGGCGGAGAGCGTCTACGTGACGCGGGCGCTCGTCCGCGTCGAGTAGTGGCAGCGGCTGGGCCTAAGATGGCCGGAGTCGTCACCGGCGTCGAGCGTGGCGGTCGCCGGAGCTCGGGCGAGCTCGGGGTTGACGCTACGGTGGCCGGGGAGGCTCGTGCGGGGCACCTACGTGTTCCAGGCAGCGCGGGGAGGAAGCTGAGCACGACAGCCGGGCCACTAGGTGGCCGGAGGCACGTCGGCGGCGATCACAGACGGCGGCGGGTTTCGGTCATCAAGGGGGCGACGGCTACGGCAACCAAACGAAGAGGGAAAGAGGGGGAAACGGTGGCGGGGCTCACAGGGGTTGCGACGGTGGCCTCGGGGAGCTTGGGGAGGCGTCGGAGGCGGCGAATCGCCAGCGGTGAGCTTCGGTGGCCGGCAACGGAACGGCGATGGTGGCGGCGTTGCAGGGCTTCCGGAGGGCCGTGGGTCGGTGGAGAGGGAAGAGGGGGTCGAGGCGGAGCCTCTGGGCTAGTCGGGGGAGCGAGGGAGGCCCGGTGGCCGTGGT
>NC_041393.1:86757901-86764334 GCF_002162155.2 Triticum dicoccoides | reverse complement strand
GGGGGGGAGAGGGTTCCGGGGAGAGGATGAGGACGCGGGAGAGAGGGAGAAGGGAGAGGGGGTCGGGGACTGCGTGGCGTCGCGGGAGGGACCAGGGGAGGAGGAGGCAGCCAGGCAGGGAGGAGGTGGCCGGGGCGCGTGGCCGCGCGCGCCGGGCGCGTGCCCGTCCTCCTGGCAGAGGAGGAAGGCGACAGGGGAGGGAGGCGGCGGTGGGCTGGGCCAGCGGGAGGAGCTGGCCAGCTGGGCCGGCTACAGGTAAGTGGCCCAGGTACGGGTCTTTCTCTCTCTCTCTTTTTCTAATTATCTCAGTTTTCTATTATTCTGTAAATTTAGGGCTTTATTAAAAATACTCAGACACTTTCAAAAATCATGAAACTAATCATGGCTACTGTTTAGAATATATCCAACAGTAAACATTTTAGTTTATGATTATTTGAGCATTTGAAATATTTAATAGCATTTAAATGTCCAAAAGAAAATACTATATGATTTAATTCAGTGACCAAATATGTCCTGCAAAAATATAAACCATTTTTGGTAGATGCTTCCACCTCAAACCAGAAATGTTGAACATTTTTAGAGGACATTTTGAGTTCAATGAAAAAGGTTTTATTTTGACCCTAGTTGAATTCATTTGGTGCTAGGGCTTAGTCAATCCCCATCTCAGGTTTAAATGAAATTTAAACATGATGTAACACTCTAATGCATGCACTAGGCATTGTCAGAACTAGGGATGTGACAACTCACCCCCACTAAACAAGAATCTCGTCTCGAGATTCAAGCGTAGGGTAAGGTGAAAGGTAAACGCAACTAGTATAATCTTCACGATCCAGGGTGCACTTCAGTTGAACGTTGATTCATTCACCATCTTTGTCTTGTCGTCTTGCTCTGAGAACTCCAGCTAATCATGACAAGAAGAGGAAAGGAAAACTCTGGAAGGATCGGTCTTCTCGAAGATCGAACAACTCAGGATTAACTCCCGGAATGAGACATAGAACCATATCTCGGGTTGAGACACGAGATTCACATCAAGAGGGGTGGAAAGAAACGAATGACGAAGGTTCACTAGGTAGACAACAATTCCACACTTAAGAAGGTGGTAAACGATTGTCAACGTAGCGAGGAGTTGAGTTGCCATGATACCACGACGAAACATCCTGGAGGAGGGTGATTCATAGATTATTACCCTAAGTGGCAAAAAGAATTACCTTTGATCTAGAGATCATTGAAACTCTTCATACCAGCCTAAGGCAATTCTCGAGCGATCGTTTGGAGGGGGTCGGTAGAATGGCATACTCGGACTTGGATGATGTGGATTACCTTGTTGAAGACAACGTAATGGATGAATTTGCTTATCACCGGAAATGGAAGAGACCCATGGTAGAATGGCACATTGACGGTGCAAGCTGGGAACAAAATGGAAATGCTGGGAATGATTCTGGTAACTGGGGAAGAACCCAACAATAGAGAGTGAATTCACTGTTTGAAAAGATCATAGCATTGCCGAGGAAACTGAGAGCAAACCCAGTTAGTGCCGATGATAACACGTAGCGCTTGTGCGTGCTCTCAAGAACTTGAGCATTTCCATATTCATCAAGGTTTTACCAATATCCGTGTCAAGGATCCTGGCAGCACAACTTGCTACCACGATGAATGATGATGGATGATGCAGATGCAAAGGAAGATAACACTTCTCAGATTTCATCTTAGCGAGGCCAAGGAAATAACATCTGGATGATCGACCGAGAGACATTTAGCACTCCGCTTCTAATGTTCTCCTTGATGTGCTAGTGTAACCCATTCATAGAAATGGTCTGGTATCTAGAACATCAAGTAAAGGTCGGACTTCGGGAACACAAAAGAAATCCATAAGGAACATCTAAGGAGTAAATCCTACGAAGTCCTTATGCGGAGGTGGCCAACTTCTGCAAACAAGATACTACAATAATAGGTCTTCCGGCTGGGTGTGTTGGCCACGACATCCACTTTACCGTTTATCGAGGGACCAATATTATAGTTCTTGGGAAATGTTCCAACCATCATATCTGCCTGAGACTCAGATCTGGTTGGTGTCAGAATATTCCAGACTCATCGAGTCTAGGAAGAAAAATGAAAGTTTGCAACACAAATCGACGAGATGACGTTGCGAGATTCTCGGGAAATGAACTACGATAGCAAGCTCCAAAACATGAGCTGGTTCTGCTACAAACATGTGAACATGTTGTCCCAGACAAGCACGACCACATGGTAGTCTTATAATAAACACTACCGAGTTCTGGTTGGGAACCATCATCAAGGATATCAAAGTTCTTGATTAAGCCCGGGTTAGCTCTTAAAAAGAACTCCTTCTCCTAGAACAAATCAGTCAGTGGCTTGGTGTGCTAGGATACACATATGGAATGAAGATGATCAGTCTATCAAACCACAGAATACTTCGCACGTGCATAACTGACTTTGGATGGTTCCAGAGGAAGCAAAACTAACTTTCTCAAATTCACGGCGGCAACTTACATCAAATGCACGTGAATCAAAGGAAGTCACTTCTTCCATCCAAACATATACCTCAGAGACGGAACTCGAAGGCATTGTTTACAAAGTTTCCAACAATAGCTTAATGTTCAACAAAATCATGGAGGAGATAAGGATGTTGTCAACGGGCTCAACAATAATTCATCTGGGTTTCCTTTTAAAAGGAATTCCATAGTTAAGTGAACAGGTGATAGCATTGGTCAGGCCAAAGATGTAATGGTGTATGCTCGAGGGATCAACCACGAATAAGACAACATTACGAGCATCATTGGTACTGATTTGATTTGACGATAGCCCACACTCAAATCAAAGGATTGATAAGACAATAGGTCCAGCAACTGATCATAGGGACCAATCGAGGAAGATATCATCGTTCTTCAACACACACTACACTAGAATATCCCTCTGGAATGAACTAAGTCAGGCAAGCTTTTATCTTCCAACTCTCCAGGTTGTTGTTTAGCTTAACCAACTAGCTCAGGGATATCTAACACCGACTCTTGGAGAGAAGGTGGTTCACAAGAAACCAACTTGATCACGAGCTCAACATAGCGGTCAGGTTACAACCTGGTAATACTTCTGAGAAGATATTCAGAAAATCACGAACCACCGATATGTTACTAAGCTCGAGAACAATCTTGCTTTTTAGGGCAAGACGATATGATCAATAAAGCAAGGATTTGAAATAATCCTAACTCATCGCTCGAGGAGTGAACCAGGAGAATGGACTAGGTAGCACGATCAATCTTAGAATGATGATTCAATAACCAACACACTAAGAATGAAATTATTGTCCTTTAACTACCCAGCAACGAGGTTGCTAGGCGTATTGATTTCACACATCACAATTCATTTGTCGGTATTCCGGTTGCATCAACACGAAGACCGAGGAATGACTAATGATGGCAAGAAGTATCACTGTACCAAGAGTTCATAGGATGGTGTGCAATTCCTATAACAATCCCGATATAAAGATGGTAATACTCCAAGGTAGAACAGAACCAAAAGCTGGATTGGCATTTGATCTGCGGAATACAACTACTTTGACCCAATCCTAGATATGGATGAGGTACTGGAGTTTGTTTCTCCAAGTCATTCAGGACAAAATGGCTTGACGGACCACAAGGGTAATAGGCATCGATAACGAATGCATGCATACCCTTGGACTATCAATTGATAGACGAAGGTCAGAAAACAACTAAAGAGGGACAACTCAAAGGAACATATGATTTTCTGAGTTGTGAATGCATAGATTAGCATGTCGAACGAGTTCAACATATTTCTTCCGGACAATCCATGCGGAAAGGTAGAACTGGCAGAGTCACAATTATGAATGGAGAACCCATCGAGAGCACTCCTGTTGTGATCTTTTGATCCAACAAACTTTTGCCGTAAGTGGTTCATGGTATTTGGAAGAAGGATATACCACGGACCTCAAGAACTACTGCAAAGGTTACTAATATCCTAAAGGCGCTAGCAATTACTATCAACATGAAGTAAGTAGAGTGAATCTCGGGTTCAAGAACCCAGGAATAGAATGCCTACTAACTAATAACATCACGGGATGCTTTCAAAAATAATGGCCAGAATCATCACACTGGGGATACAAAAGCATTGCTAAATTGCTAGGTGACTTCCTAAACACCTAAGGTCATAATAATAGCTCCAACATCTATGCCGAGGTAACAAAGTACCTCAACCTACCGATTAGTGTGCTTATTCCGACCAAAAGGGACATCGGAGACGGAAGGAAAGGATTTGCAAATGCATCAGACTGTTTAGAGACCTGGGATGACTCGGACAGCATAACGGCTGTAAATGCTCAAAAAGATTTGAGACAATCACAAAATGGTGGCATAACCACTCAGAAGCACAATATCAAGGTTTGGAGATCAACAGTTAACATACAGAAATAGTAGGAACTGAGCTGAGACTTGAATCAACAATCTTATAAGTCTACGGATTAGTAATACGTGATCCTGATAGAAAGATGAGAAGACCTAGTTCCTTAACCCCGTAGGAAAGATAAGATGACTCAGATCAGAGGGGCATAAGGTATAAGGAGTAAAAAGAGCCTTACGTTCCATCCCACAATCAATTCCCTTATATAACTAAAGCATTTCTAGACTCAACTTCGACCAGTTTGGCTTGGTAATCCTACAGGCAGTCAAGCTCTGATACCAACGCTGTCAGGACCCCGACTCAATGCCACATCGATCTAGCATGTAACACCTCATATCACTTTGCGGCCTCACGCACGGTATTCCCACGGGTGTCGTCTTACCTTTGCCCGGGACCGTTTGCGTCTTTTGGCACACGTATATGGTAGTGTCGCTAGCATCCATATGGTAAGGAGCCCGGGCTGACATGGCTAGTCGTAAACCCAAAGTGGCACAAACTTACAGGGACAGGCATCCATGACCCAACATCGAACGTGTCTGTCATCAGCGAGTGAATCCAGGCTGTAGCACTGGGCTAGCAGGACTCCGGTGAACCGGGCTGTAGCGGGCTAACAGGACTCCGGTATTCATCGCGTGACATTTCCCCGAAGGGACAGACACAGGAACGAAGAAGGACACATGCCGGCCAGCCTAAGTGTTCCGGAGCAGTAGCAAGCTACCATGGCTCAGTGGAAACACTAGGAGACATTTCCCGGTAAGAGAGGCTACTAAGGATAAACAACTAGATAGTCAGATCCCACACATACCAAGCATTTCAATAGCATACACACAATATGCTCGGTATGTGCAATACAACATGGCATCACAAAATGACTCTACGACTCAAGTATTTATTCAATAGGCTCCGAGGAGCGAGATATTACAAACAGGGGTCTCACGACCCAACATTCAGAGCATACAAGTCAAAGCACAAGCGGAAGCTATCATGTTTGAGTACAGACATCTAGAAATGAAAAAGGCTGAGAAGCCTGACTATCTACCAGATCCTGCCGAGGGCTCAAGATCGTAGCTGAGGTAACAAGCTAAACGTCGAAGTCCACGTGGAACTACTAGTGAGACTGAAGTCTCTCTGCAAAAACATAAAAAAAGCAAACGTGAGTACAAATGTACCCAGCAAGACTTACATCAGATCTATCTACATATGCATCATTATCAACAAGGGGGTGGTGGAGTTTAACTGCAGCAAGCCAGCTTTGACTCGGTGGCTATCCTGAACTATGACTGCAAGTAACTCTTTTGAGGTGGCGCACACGAGTCCACATATTCACCATATCAATACACCACTATGGATCCGCTCTCGTTCCCCTACGAGAACGCCATCCATAGCACTCACGCTTATCTTGCGTATTTTAGAGTATCCACTTTCACTTGTCTATGAACTGGTATAAGCAAACCAGAAGTCCTTTTCCGCGGACACGGCTATTCGAATAGATGATGTTAACCCTGCAGGGGTGTACTTCTTCATACATGTTTCCACCACTTAGCGTCTGCACACGACATGTGCTCGGCAGACTTCAAGCGAAAGCCGACGTGGGTGTAGACCACGACCTACCTAAACACTCAAGTCTCTAGTCCAGGTTTATCGCCTATTCGGGTTCCATCCATGAGGAGATCCGGCCGGAGTTTCGCTCACAGCCCCAAACGATGTGAACAGGGTTCCCGAGATACCAAACGGGCATCTGGTACACCGTGCCACGTACCTACCGCATCACAGCCCACCCCTACGGTCAGCGCTGTCCACGGCCTCCAGTAAGCTACAAACACCAGAAACTACTTGCAACTCCTGGACAGAGGACGAGGGTGAATAAGAAGTCGAGCGGGGTCATATTTCAGGGCCCAATGTATGGTAGTAGCTGAATCATGGATCACAAACACAGAACTCAGTTCCTAAGGACGGCTTCAATGAGACAACCCACCATGTACTCCTACATGGCCTCTCACCG
>NC_041393.1:86752422-86756297 GCF_002162155.2 Triticum dicoccoides | reverse complement strand
GAGGCGGAGCCTCTGGGCTAGTCGGGGGAGCGAGGGAGGCCCGGTGGCCGTGGTTATGGCGAGCGGCGGCGACGGGCTCCGCTCGGTGAGGAGAACAGAGGAGGGGGGGAGAGGGTTCCGGGGAGAGGATGAGGACGCGGGAGAGAGGGAGAAGGGAGAGGGGGTCGGGGACTGCGTGGCGTCGCGGGAGGGACCAGGGGAGGAGGAGGCAGCCAGGCAGGGAGGAGGTGGCCGGGGCGCGTGGCCGCGCACGCCGGGCGCGTGCCCGTCCTCCTGGCAGAGGAGGAAGGCGACAGGGGAGGGAGGCGGCGGTGGGCTGGGCCAGCGGGAGGAGCTGGCCAGCTGGGCCGGCTACAGGTAAGTGGCCCAGGTACGGGTCTTTCTCTCTCTCTCTTTTTCTAATTATCTCAGTTTTCTATTATTCTGTAAATTTAGGGCTTTATTAAAAATACTCAGACACTTTCAAAAATCATGAAACTAATCATGGCTACTGTTTAGAATATATCCAACAGTAAACATTTTAGTTTATGATTATTTGAGCATTTGAAATATTTAATAGCATTTAAATGCCCAAAAGAAAATACTATATGATTTAATTCAGTGACCAAATATGTCCTGCAAAAATATAAACCATTTTTGGTAGATGCTTCCACCTCAAACCAGAAATGTTGAACATTTTTAGAGGACATTTTGAGTTCAATGAAAAAGGTTTTATTTTGACCCTAGTTGAATTCATTTGGTGCTAGGGCTTAGTCAATCCCCATCTCAGGTTTAAATGAAATTTAAACATGATGTAACACTCTAATGCATGCACTAGGCATTGTCAGAACTAGGGATGTGACAATTACCCCCTGGTATCTCGAGGATATCAACCCATTACACTACATCTTATGAAAGTAACTTTCCCCGTCATGGTCACTCCACGGGTTCTGGGTTGTCGTCAACCGAGAACACCGATTTGTGAATCAAATCAACACTGTGATTCAGTACTTCCAATACTTTGTAGTTGAGAAGTTTAATACTCCATCACGTCATTCCGAGCCTGATCAGCTACATCATTATCGTGCTAATTTAAACTGTGCTACCTGGTCCTTCTTTCTGAATCACAATTTTTGATGATGAGCTAATCTTACGTTGACTTTCCTCGTCATATCGTTTCGCCTTGAACAACAAGCTTGATTCCGAGTTTGTGTCTTATCCGTGGTTTCAATAACTTTTCGCTCCATCCTTCCATTTGCTTGATGTCGTTGATGAGCGATTATATCTTCATGGAACCTCTCGAGAAATGTTTCATGATCATCATCAACATTCTGAGCTCCTCAAGGATATCAATTGAATTCATGATGAGAAATACCATCCTTGCCCTCGATGATTTATGTTATCATCGACCACTCGATTGCCTTCCGTTCAACACAAACTTGTTCGTGTTTTGTGTTATACCTTGAGATCCTTGCTATCCAACATTTGTTCTTCTTTACCTTGGAGTATTACCATCTTTTATGTCAAGAATGTTGTGAGAATTTCACCACCTCTTAAGAATTCTTGATGCAGGTGATACCTTTTGCCATACCTGTTCATTCCTTGGTCCTCGTGTTATTTTTAACCAAAAAAAACCGACAATTGAGCTTGGATGTGTGATTTTAAAACTTCTAGCAACCCTCTTGCTTTCGAGTTAATGGTCGATAGTTCATTCTTGGACTATTGATGATTGAATCACCATTCCAATGTTGGCCGTGCAAACCAGCCCTTATTTCAGGTGCACCTTTCAACCAATGTTTAATTGTGTATGATTTTTTTTTCGTGAGCATACATCATCATATCATTGGATATGACAAATGTTATCTCCTTGTTCACATAATTGTGGAAATCCACCTTTTTGTAAATCTCAATGAATTGTCGCTGAGCCCATCAGCCACCTCGTCACCCTCCCCTTGATTTAAGGATGAACTCCTGCTTTGGAACTCGCTTCCATAGTACATTACCCGAGAATCTTACAATGTCTGTCTCGTCGAATTGTGTTGCACCCCTTGCTTCTCAGGCATCCTGAGTCTGAGGTATCATGACCCCAACCAGATCTGAAACTCAGTCAGATATGATGGTTCGGATATTTTCCAAGAGTCATAACATTGGTCCTTATATGAACCGATAAGGTGATGTCATGCCTAGCAGACCTGGCCGGAGGACCTGCTGTTATGGTTTCCTTTTTAACAAGGTTAACCATTCTTCCATGAGGAAATTGTAAGACTTATTCTATAAGTTGTTCCTGATGAATCATTTGTCTATCCAAGTCCGACCTTTGCTTGAAGACCATGTCAATGCTATCTCGAAGCATGTCTGTGGTACTCCGATTTTCAACAAGAACATTTAAAACCCAATGCTAAATGTTTCTGATCAATTATCCAAACACCGCTGTATGGATAATGTCATGAAAATTTTCTCCCCTACCTAAAGAGTTTTCTACATTATATCCTATCATGGATACCATGCTCTGCTTGTCCTTGGGAAGGATATACCCTTGACTTATGTGTTTAAACACATTTTCCTTTCCATTTTCTGTTTAATCTGATAATTGTATTTTCCTTTCCATTGGTTGGTTTAACGTTTCTTGTGATCTTTATGATCTAAGCAATAATATTCTCCTGCTTATGTAAACACCTCAGTGTACAACTCTATCAGTAAGATCCTGTTACTATTGTTGATGACATTCTGGTAACAATCGATGGACGAGAACTTTGCCTATTGGTCCGCCCCGTCCTAACGAGCAGGAAAATGGTTCTCTTCGTCCCTCGCCCTTGGTACCGACGTTGTTGCCGACATAATCGACAGGCTACCCTCTGACATGCCTTGCTTGCATGATCATGCAAGACGTCTCCGCCCTCCCTAATTTTTAACCCACATGGTGGGCCCATAACCCACAGTTCCACAGGATCGAAACCTGACTCTCGTGTACACCCTATTTCCAAAGATATTCCTCACGCTTGGCTTGGTATGTAATTCACGAGCCACCTTCCGTGTGATCCGCAGTTCTGGTATTAAACACAATACTTAATTCCGTTGCTCTGAACCCCTTTCACACTCTGTTTTAGGCAATGAACGATTGCCTGCCAGCTCGAAACTTCCCATAATACCTCCTTACTTTGCTCTTGATATTTTCAGAGGTTTCAATTCGAGAGTTACTTTCTGCCTCCTTCCCCGACGTTATCTACCAGATAGTCAACCTTGCCGAGGTCCGTTCTTCCAGAATGCTCCCCCTTTATTCTTTCGTAAGTGCGATGAAGACCCTCAAGAAAGGATGACGACTTGATCATGGTGACTTGAAGCAGAGAAATGAAGACATCAATGAAAGAGATCAACCTCTTCGAAAGGGCATCCAAGACCGAGAAGACTCGTTAGGTTTTTCGCTACCAGCACCTTTCCCCCCTTACTCCACCGCTTAAATCTCGGGACGAGATTTCTTGTAGTGGAGGAGAATTGTGACGCCCGGGTAATTAAGCTACAGTGAACCTCTGCTAATGGTGCCACGTCACCTCGGTTACTGTTGATAAACTCGAGTTATTTCGAAACCGTTTTAAAATTCAAATTAATGTCAACAATAAAAGTTTTCAAAAGTTATAACAAAAATGTTCGGGTAGTGCCTAATATCACTTAGGTAGTTATCGTGAAGAAAACATAATTTTACAAAGTGCCTAAGTGCTTTAAATTAAAGATAACATAAGAGAATAAATAAATAAAAGAAAAGACTAAACAAGATTAAAATAAAACCAAACAAAGTAAAAGACCCCCCCCCAACTGGACCAGACGACCCAGCTGGCCGACCCGACTGGCCCAGCCGGCCGGCCCAGCCGACCACCCCGCTCGCCTGGCCTACTAAGGCC
>NC_041393.1:86740494-86752094 GCF_002162155.2 Triticum dicoccoides | reverse complement strand
CGTCACCGGCCGCCACCGCCTGTCTCCGCCGGCGCCTCCTCGTCGCCGCCCCTCCCGGCCTCCTCGCAGCTCCTCCCTCGTCGACCCGGGGCCTACTGACGCCGCGCTCGCTCGCTGACGTCGTCGATGTCGCCTCGCCATCGCCGGAATACGCCGCCCTCTAACCACCACCGGCCTCCCCGAGCCTTCCCTACAACGATGTGAGTGGTTGTCGCCTCTCCCCTCTTTCCCCTGTCCCCATGCGCATGCCCCGTGCATCGCCGTTGTCATTCTGTGCTCGCCGTAGCCGCGGCTGGAGCTCTACTCCAGCGCACCGTGCCTCGCTCTTTGGTCGCGCACTACCGCGTCCCCGCCCCAGTCCACACGTGCCAGCGCCCGACTCCGCTCATGCGCCCCCACCGCCGCCCCTCGGCCGCGCGCTCGCAGCCACTGCTGCCGTGGTTGCCACCACCATTGAGTCGCGCCTATGCCCAACTGCGTCGCCTGAACCGCGCCGCCTCCGCTCAGGGCCACGCCCTCGCTCCCGCACCCGCCTCACCTTCGCTCCGGCGCTCACACGCGCCCGTCCCGTCGCCTCGGGTCCGCTCCGATGGGCACCCGCTGCCCAGCACCCGCTCGGGTGGCATCCGCACCCGAGCGCCCGAACCCAATAGGCCCATAGCAAACGCCCCCCAGAATGTTTATAAAAAATGGAATTTTGAATAATAAGAATAATAAATAAAAATGAAAATAATTAATTAATTGGCGAATTAATTAAGTTAGTTAACTCTGTTTAGTGATCTAATTAATTAGTTAGTTTAATTAAACAGTAATAAGATTAGTTATACCTAATTAGAATAATCAGAGTATGACAGCTGGGACCCACACGTCAGTTTGACCCAGTCAACGTCCTGTTGACTACTGACGTCATGCTGACGTCATGATGACGACATCAGCATGCACTATTCTGGATAATGCTGATTTAAAATAATTAGGTAAATTCTAAAAATGATTAAATCTTTTAAAATTAATATAAAATAAACCGTAGCTCGGTTGGAAAAACTTTGTACATGAAAGTTGCTCAGAACGACGAGACGAATCCGGATACGCAGCCCGTTCGTCCGCCACACATCCCTAACATATCGAACACGCAACTTTCCCCATCCGGTTCATCTGTCCAAAAACGCGAAACACCGGGGATACTTTCCCGGATGTTTCTCCCCTTCGCCGGTACCACCTACTACCGCGTTTGGGCACCCCTAGCAACGCTCATTGTCATGTCATGCATCGTCATGCATTTGTTTGCATTGTATTTATTGTTTCTTCCCCCTCTTCTCTCGCTAGACACCGAGACCGACGTCGCTGCTACCCAGTACGACTACGGTGTTGACGACCCCTCCTTCTTGCCAGAGCAACAAGGCAAGCCCCTCCCTTTGATCACCGGATATCGCCTATTCTCCTCTATACTGCTTGCATTAGAGTAGTGTAGCATGTTACTGCTTTCCGTTAATCCTATTCTGATGCATAGCCTGACATTGTTGCTACATTTGTTGATACCTTACCTGCAATCCTAAATACTTAGTATAGGATGCTAGTTTATCATCATTGGCCCTACATTCTTGTCAGTCTGCCTTGCTATACTATTGGGCCGTGATCACTCGGGAGGTGATCACGGGTATATACTATAAATACATACATACTATACAGATGGTGACTAAAGTCGGGTCAGCTTGATGAGTACCCGCAAGTGATTCTGATGAGGGGGCTGAAAGGACAGGTGGCTCCATCCCGGTAGAGGTGGGCCTGGGTTCCCGACGGCCCCCGACTGTTACTTTGTGGCGGAGCGACAGGGCAGGTTGAGACCACCTAGGAGACAGGTGGGCCTGGCCCTATTCGGCGTTCGCGGATACTTAACACGCTTAACGAGATCTTGGTATTTGATCTGAGTCTGGCCACTAGCCTATACGCACTAACCAACTACGCGGGAACAGTTATGGGCACTCGACGTCGTGGTATCAGCCGAAGCCTTCGTGACGTCAGCGACTGAGCGGCGCGCGCCGGGTTGGACTGCATTAACGCAACTTCCTTTGTAATGGAGGTTGCTAGGTCTGCTCTCCGGCCGCCCACGCAACGTGCAGGTGTGCAATGGGCGATGGGTCCAGACCCCTGCGCGCATAGGATTTAGACCGGCGTGCTGACCTCTCTGTTGTGCCTAGGTGGGGCTGCGACGTGTTGATCTTCCGAGGCCGGGCATGACCCAGAAAAGTGTGTGCGGCCAAATGGGATCGAGCGTGTTGGGTTATGTGGTGCACCCCTGCAGGGAAGTTAATCTATTCGAATAGCTGTGATCTTCGGTAATAGGACGACTTGGAGTTGTACCTTGACCTTATGACAACTAGAACTGGATACTTAATAAAACACACCCAGACAAGTTCCACAGACAACCCGGTGATCGCTTTTCCACAGGGCGACGAGGGGAGGATCGCCGGGTAGGATTATGCTATGCGATGCTACTTGGAGGACTTCAATCTACTCTCTTCTACATGCTGGAAGATGGAGGTGGCCAGAAGCATAGTCTTCGACAGGATTAGCTATCCCCCTCTTATTCTGGCATTCTGCAGTTCAGTCCACCGATATGGCCCTTTACACATATACCCATGCATATGTAGTGTAGCTCCTTGCTTGCGAGTACTTTGGATGAGTACTCATGGTTGCTTTTCTCCCTCTTTTCCCCTTTCCCTTCTACCTGGTTGTCGCAACCAGATGCTGGAGCCCTGGAGCCAGACACCACTGTCGACGACGACCACTACACTTGAGGTGCCTACTACTACGTGCAGGCTGCTGGCGACGACCATGAGTAGTTTAGGAGGATCCCAGGCAGGAGGCCTGCGCCTCTTTCGATCTGTATCCCAGTTTGTGCTAGCCTTCTTAAGGCAAACTTGTTTAACTTATGTCTGTACTCAGATATTGTTGCTTCCGCTGACTCGTCTATGATCGAGCACTTGTATTCGAGCCCTCGAGGCCCCTAGCTTGTATTATGATGCTTGTATGACTTATTTATGTTTTAGAGTTGTGTTGTGATATCTTCCCGTGAGTCCCTGATCTTGATCGTACACATTTGCGTGCATGATTAGTGTACGATTGAATCGGGGGCGTCACAGCCCTTACCCGAGTACTCAAGTTTCTTTCTTCGGTGATGATGGTGGTGATGAAGTAGCGGGTTTGTCCTTCAGAATGCTCGTGAGCATCTCCCACATACTCTAAATTTCTCGTAGCAATCGGCAGATCAACTCGGTATTTTTCTCTACCTCGACCATAATATGCTTATTTTCAGGCCATCACGAACTTGTTCCTGCATCACTCTCTCTTGGACGAGATATGTCCCAATTGGACGATATGTGCATACGAGGAGTATTTTCAACCCCATAATTATGAACCAAATTATGAAAATTGTTCTAATGTAACCTGTGTAAGGGTCTCCTGGGGGAGGCCCTTCTTGCACTTCTTGGTTCCTTTGGTCGTTCATTGACCTCATGGCTTGATGGGGATTGGGTGTGGTGGAGGTGCCAGCTAGTGCCCCTCTCCAAAGCCGAGGGGGGGGGGGTGAACCCCGAGCGTGTCTCCTTTGTCTTCCTCCATGGATGGTGGCCTCCTCCATTTCCACTATCCTTAATTCCATCTGTAGTAGCCAAGCATCATCTCCCCCGTTGTTGGAAGTGGCCGAAGACATGTTGCCTGGCTTAGGAAATATGAAACATCACGAAACAAGAGCAGAGGATATTTCTGCAATATGGTGGTCAAAAACGTCCGAGAGTACACACACACACACAGACACACACACACACACATATATATATATAAAGATTTTTTATCTTGCGAAACAAGTAATCCATAAAAAAGGGAGTTGGGAAGGCTCATGAGGGGCCCACAAGCCACAAGGGCACGCCATGAGGGGAGGGCGCGCCCTGGTGCCTTGTGGGCACCTGGGTGACCTCCTTCGGTGTTTCGTATTTTATTTTTTCTAATATTCCAAAACTAATGGAGAATGTTTTTACGGAATTTTTGGAGTCAGTTTACTTACTGTGTCGTGTACCTCTTCCTTTTCAGGGTTCTGGAGTGTTCTGGAAGGTCTCTTTTATGTATTCCTCTGGTGTCATGGTTTGAATAATGTTAGTTTCAACATTAATAGGCGTACCTGAGATATAATGCTTAATTTTTCCCATTGGCCACCCTCG
Source organism: Triticum dicoccoides (assembly GCF_002162155.2). NCBI lineage: Eukaryota > Viridiplantae > Streptophyta > Magnoliopsida > Poales > Poaceae > Triticum > Triticum dicoccoides. Next base: position 86,747,880 of record NC_041393.1, on the reverse strand, counting down.
GATTAGTGCCTTCGTCATTATTGATCTTAATGGCTTCAGAACGATAAACTTCCTGAATGATATATGGTCCTTCCCATTCAGAGATAAGTTTTCCTGTAAAAAATCTAAAACGAGAATTGTATAATAAAACATACTCACCCACTTCGGATTCCCGCTTTTGGATTCTTTTTCATGCCATCTTTTAATTTTTTATTTAAACAAGTTGGCATTTTCATAAGCTTGGGTTCTCCATTCATCTAATGAGCTAATATCAAATAACCTCTTTTCTACGACAAGTGTAAAATCATAATTGAGTTCTTTAATTGCCCAATATGTTTTATGTTCTAACTCAAGAGGTAAATGACATGCTTTTCCATAGACCATTTTATATGGAGACATGCCCATAGGATTTTTATAATTAGTTCTATAGGCCCATAATGCATCATCTAATTTCTTAGATCAATTCTTTCTAGATCTATTGATTGTCTTTTGGAAAACTAACTTTATTTCCCTATTGCTCAATTCAACTCGACCACTAGATTGAGGGTGATCGGGAGATGCAATTCTATGTTTGACATTATATTTAGCAAGAAGTTTATGGAAAGCACCATGAATGAAATGTGAACCACCATCAGTCATTAAATATCTAGGGACTCCAGACCTCAGGAAAATAACTTCTTTAAGCATTTTAATAGAAGTGTTATGATCAACACTACTAGTTAGAATAGCTTCTACCCACTTAGTAACATAATCAACAACAACTAAAATATGTGTATACCCATTAGAGGATGGAAAAGGTCCCATATAGTCAAATCCCCAAACATCAAATGGTTCAATAACAAGTGAATAATTCATAGGCATTTCCCAACGTCTACCAATGTTGCCAATTCTTTGACATTCATCACAATATAAGACAAACTTACGAGCATCCATAAGCTTCGGAATGACACTTCCGTAGGATTTGCTCCTGTTCATGCTTAGGTATACAACGTCTAATAATACCATCTACCCCTTCTTTATAAATATGTGGGTCATCCCAAAAGCAATGTCTTAAATCAAGGAAGAACCTTTTCTTTTGTTGATATGTGAAACTAGGTGGTATTAATTTAGCAACAATGTAATTAGCATAATCTGCATAACAAGGAGTATTGTGAGAAGCATTTATGACAGCTAGTTGCTCATCAAGAAAACTATCATCAATAGGTAGTGGGTCATCAAGAATGTTTTCCAACCTAGACAAGTTATCAGCTACGGGATTCTCAGCTCGTTTATGCAAGTCAAACTCTTGTAGCAAAAGAACCCACCTAATGATTCTAGGTTTAGCATATTTCTTTTCCATAAAGTATTTGATAGCAGCATGATCAGTGTGAACAATCACTTCAGAATCAACTATATATGTAAGATCCGAATTTATCACAAGCAAATGCAACTGCTAGAAATTTTTTCTCAGTAGTAGCATAATTTGTTTGAGCACTGTCCAGAGTTTTGCGAGCATAATGGATAACATTTATTTTCTTATCAACTCTTTATCCTAGAACAACACCAAAACATAATCACTAGCATCACTCATAATTTCAAAAGGCAAGTTCCAGTCAGGCAGTTGAACAATAGGTGCAGAGTCAAGGCTTTCTTAAGTGTTTGAAAGGCTTCTACACAATCATCATAAAAGTGGAACATTCTTTTGCAAGAGATTAGTAAGAAGCCTAGAAATTTTAGATAAATCTTTAATAAACCTCGTAAAGAAACCAACATGACCAAGGAAACTTCTTATACCTTTAATATCTTTAGGACATGGAATTTTCTCAATTGCATCAACTTTAGCTTTGTCTACTTCAATACCTCGTTTGGAAATTTTATGCCCCAAGACAATACCTTAATTTACCATAAAGTGGCACTTCTCCCAATTCAAGACAAGATTATTTTGTTCACATCTCTACAAAACTCGATCAAGGTTGCTTAAGCAATCATCAAAATAAGTTCTATAAACGGAAAAATCATCCATGAAAACCTCAACAATCTTTTCACAAAAGTTAGAGAATATAGTAGTCATACATCTTTGAAAGGTAGCAGGTGCATTGCATAAACCAAAAGGCATACGTCTATAAGCATAAGTTCAAAAGGGGCAAGTAAAAGTGGTTTTCTCTTGATCAGATTGTGATACAGGTATTTGAGAGAAACCAGAATATCCATCAAGAAAGCAAAAGTGTGTGTGCTCAGATAATCTTTCTAACATTTGATCAATAAAAGGCAAGGGGTAATGATCTTTTCAAGTAGCTTTGTTTATTTTTTTTGAAATCAATTACCATCCTATAAACAGTTACAATTATTTGTGGAATGAGATCATTTTTATCGTTAGGAACAATAGTAGTGCCTCCTTTATTAGGGACACAATAAACGGGACTTACCCATGTACTATTAGCTATGGGATAGATTATACCTGCTTCCAAGAGCTTTAATATTTCAGTTCTCACCGCTTTCTTCATCTTAGAATTTAATCATCGTTGATGATAGACAACTGGTTTAGCATCAGGCTCCATATTAATTTTGTGTTGACATAGAGTGGGACTAATGGCTGTAATCATCAAGAGTATATCCAATAGCGGCATGGTGCTTCCTTGGATTTTTAAGTAAACTCTTCTCTTCATGCTCTAATAATAATAGGATATATTTTCTTTTCATCAAGATAAGCATATTTCAAAGTATCACATAATTGTTTCAATTTAAACATGGGATCTCCTTTAGGTGGAGGAGGACCTCCTAGAGTTTCAACATGCAAATTGTGTTTGAGAATAGGTGTATGATCAAAGAACATCTTATCTATTTCATTTCTTTCATGCATGTGCATATAATTCTTATGATCCAGCAAATATTGTTCTAATGGACCAGTAGGAGGTACGACAATAGAAGAAATACCAATTATTTCATCTTTACTAGGCAATTCTTTATCATGAGGTTGTCTACGAAACTTAGAGAAATAGAACTCATGAGATATATCACCAAAGTTAACACTGACAGTTCCTCTATTGCAATCAATCTTAGCATTAATAGTATTCAAGAAAGGTCTGCCAAATATAATGGGAGAAAAATCATCTTGTGGAGAACCAAGATCTAGAAAATCAGTAGGGTATTTTACTTTCCCACATAAGGCTTCAACATCTCTAACAATCCCAAGTGGTGAAATAATATCTCTTTTTGCAAGCTTAATAGTAACACCAATATCTTCCATTTCTACATGTGCAATATCATTCACAATTTCTTGATGTAGGGTAAATGGGATAGCACTCACACTAAAACCCAAATCACATAAGCCATGATAACAATGATCTCCTATTTTAACTAAGACAACAGGCATTCCAACAACTTGCTTATTCTTATATTTAGTATCCAGTTTAGCAATTCTAGTAGCTTCATCATAGAAATAGATAACATGCCCATTAATATTATTGACCAAGATATCTTTAACCATAGAAACATTAGGTTAAACTTTAATTTGTTTAGAGGGTCTAGGTGCTCTAATATTACTTTTGTTAACCATGATAGAAACCTTAGCATGTTCCTTTATCCTAACAAGGAAAGGTGGTTTTATAATATAAGCAGTAGGCACAACTGGATCAACATTGTAAATGATAGTTTCATCTTTAAATATACGGGCTCCTCAATATTTTATTTAACAAGGGAATGGTATTTAAACCATTTCTCCTTAGGGAGATCAACATGAGTAGCAAAGGATTCACAAAAAGAGGCTACTACCTCAGAGTCAAGTCCATATTTAGTGCTAAACTTATGAAAAGCATCGGCGTCCATAAAAGATTGTTATACCCGACTCATTAGCTTTGTCGAGTTCCCCATCTTTAGAGTTGAATTTAATTCCTTCCAGAAGATCCCGTCTGAATTCAATAATTTTCTTCATAAAGGAGCCAGTCGAAGAGAATTGAGCATGGTTTGATTATCATGAGAAAGACGAGCATAAAATTTTCGTAAGATAATTTCTTTTGAGAGCTCATGATTGAGGCATGTATACATCATGTATTTAAGCCTCCCCAAGCTTAATTGATACTTTCTCCTTCATGAGGCCAATATTAGCATAATAGTTATTCTAATAACACTTCCGCGCTGCACACTGAATGCAAGAGCACTGCACTTTCTATAGCAAAAGCACTGCAATACAAACTAGTGAACTTCGTGTCGGAAAAAACTGCACGCAGTGTTTTTCCGATACTGTTTTCACTCTAATTTTTTAATCGTTTATCGGAACGAGGCGTGTAATATACCACTGGAAAGCTATGGATTAGGCGCAACTTTGCCATGTTGAACACTTTTCGATATTCCTCGCGGTTTAAGAGCAGTGTCAAAAACGGTGCAGCGGATGACGAGTGACATCGAGCGTATTTTTGTGATTTTTTCTAAACCACTCACCGGAATAAAGCAAATGATACGCCGTTGGAAAGATATCATCGAGGCGCATCTTTTTCATATTTATTATTTCCTCTAATTCGTTACGGTTTAAGAGCAGTTTCAAATTTACTAAATCGCGGAATTATGTTTTTTTGAAATTTTTTCAATTTTCGGTACTGTTTTCGCTCTAGTTTTTGAACCGTTTGTCGAAACTTGGCGTGTAATATGTCGTTGGTAAGCTATGGAAAAGATGCAACTTTCATATGTATAATTGGTTTGAGGTTCCTTACAATTTTTAGTTAATTTTGAAAATGGTGCAGCGGACGACGAGTGGCAACACGCGTTTTCATGAAATTTTTACAAATTGCTTGTCGAAATGATTAAAATGATGTGTCGTTGGAAAGATATCGATGAGATGCAACTTTTTCATGTAGAATACTCTCTCTAATTCCTTACGGTTTAAGAGCAGTTTCAAAATTAGCGAAATGCTGACACTCTTTTTCACGACACCCAAAACGACGAGTGAACTTCATCCAATAGAAAACCGCACTGCTTCAGTCAAAAATTGCACTGCATTAGACGAGCAAGCAAACTGCTTGATTTCTTTTGTTTACACGTAAATTTTCTCATGCGAGGAAGTGGACGGGACTTCACATCGGGCGTAAGTGAACCCCAAAAGTATGGAAAAGTAAACCGCATTACTTTATTTGTCGTTTCGGTAACATTTTTTTCTTTGCACTTACAAGCTGAACAACATCAGACAACCGACCGCACTGCTTCAGTTAGAAAACTGCACTGCATCAAATGGTCACTTACAAGATGAACAACATCAGACACCCGACCGCACTGCTTCAGTTAGAAAACCGCACTGCATCAAATGGTCACTTACAAGATAAACAATATCAGACACCCTACCGCACTGCTTCAGTTCAAAAACCATAGTGCATCAAATGGTTAAGTGAACGTCATTACTTTTTTTGTCGTTTGTCTACCATTTTTTATTTAACACATCTTTGCACTTCATTTCCTTCTTTCTTTTTCTGTTTGGAGTTTTGGTTTCTACATTGGCGAGCTGTACATGTGCAAAGAAGCGAATCGCATGGTCGAGGGAAATGAGCTGCAACATAATTCAAAATGAACTTCTTTGGTAAACAATTTTCAAACGAGTCCATATAACTTTTATACATAAAATCATCAAACACGGAAAACACCATTTTTGCACTGCATGTCCACATGGTCGAAACTGCATGCTCATATCTGAACATCACCATGTTTCGCTGCAATCAAATGAGTCCATATAATCTTTATACAAAAAAAATCCACACTATACTGCAACATCATATATGGACGTAAATTTTTCTCAAACGAGCAAGTGGACCGCATTACTTTATTTGGTCGTTTTCGTAGCATTTTTTCTGCACCTCACGTTAAGAGGAAGTGAAGCACAACACTAGCAAAAGTGAACCTCAACACTATCGGTAGTGAACCGCATGAGTTTCTATTGTATCTTTTTCAAACTTTATATCAACGAGAGTGAACGAGGGAGTGTATGCATTAATCTGTGTCCAATTGTGTCCTTTAAACTTTTTCAACGAAAAAAAGTGAACCTCTACAACATGACCTTTTCGTGTTTTGAATTGCATGGAGAGGCAAGAGAACTGCATTAGTCTTCTGACCAAAATATTTCTTTTTACTTTTTTAGCACCGCCTACTACGAGGTGAACTTCATCGCCCTTTTTTCTGCAAAGTGCACCGCCAAGGTTTTCGTAATGAACTGCATCGATTTAAATTTTTTTAAACCATTCCATAAAAACTAGTACAAAACAACTCCTCTAGAAGTAATAAAAGGTGAACTCTTTTGTACATTTTTCGTACAGCTTGACCGAACCTATTTCGACAAACGAAAATATACTCCTCGTGGCTTTATTAGCAAAGAAGTGTACCCCAAATTCTTGTCACAAAACAAGAGTGAGAAAAAAGTTTACTTTCGTACTGAAACATACTGAAGGAAAAGTAAGAGGTGCACTGCACGAGGGGAAATAAGAGACTTTCTGATATTGCTCCAACATGGCGAAGTGGACTGCTGGGCGGCATAGATGTGGAAGCTGACGGAGGGGTTAACAACTAACTACATGCCAGGGGCTGCTTACCTCTCGCCAATAGGTGCCTTCGATGAGCACAAGCTGGACCGAGACCACCGCCGATCCACCGTAGCATTTTTTGCTGCTGAACCGCATGGCTATGGATCCCCAACTGCACGCCAGCAAAAACCAAAACATCGTGAGAACATTTAGCACTGCAGTGCGGATGACATCGATGGCAGCCGAAATGAACTGCATGTTAGGGGACAAGAGAGCTGTAAGGGGAAGGGGTTGCTTCCGCGAATTGAATCCCAGAGGAAGGGGGTGCCATAGCCGGTCCTAGCGTCATGGTCAGGGCTTGCCGCAGGGGCTCCGACAAGGTCGAGCTTGACGAGCGCGGCCACTGGCCATGGAGAAGGCACCGGAGGGCAGGGGGCCTCAGATCCGTTGGTCGCCGTGGTCCAGGTGGAGCCTGGTGGCTTCCCCAACCTCCCTGGGGGCTGTGGTGGCCGGATCTGGTGTCGGTGGCCGCTTGCGGGAGGTACTATTTTCGGTTCAGCAGAATATGAGAGGAGGGGATGCAGGAGAGCTCGTCGGAGGGGAGAAGAGGCAGGGGAACTTGACGGAGGGGATCAGGGAAGGTCGCGGACGTAAGGGTCAGGGCCGGGGCCGGCCGGTGCCCGACAGCGCAGGGGCCGGGCCTTGGAGGCTGGCCGTCGCGGGGCTGCGTGGGAGGCCGGGGCCGTGGAGGCCGGCATCGCGGGCCGGGGTGGGCCGGGGTGGGGCGGTCGAGGGCGGTGGTTGCTTGGCGGGGGGCGTGGCCGGCCCTGGGGGTGAGGGCGACGAGGCCATGGGGTTTGACGGCGGTAGGGCGGGCACTATTGCCAGCTGGCACGCTGGCCGTTGGTGGCGGTGGCTCGCATCGATTGTC
>NC_041393.1:86670215-86740193 GCF_002162155.2 Triticum dicoccoides | reverse complement strand
GGTGGGGAGGGAGGTGGGATGGCGCGGGGAGGGAGGTGGCTGGCTGGGGTCGTGGGGAGAGTGGGAGGATAAGGTGGGGTGTGGTTTTTTTTTTGTCCGGTGCAGTTCGGTTCGTTTGTTCCGCGGGGTTAGTTTGTATACGGGCCAGCTCCATGATGTTAGCAGAATAAGAGGGTATTAGCAGAATAAGGTCTTACCGCAGCCGCTGGCATGCTCCTGTAGTCCCCGCCGCCACCGTCGTCATCCTCCCGCAGACCCCACCGCAGACCTGCCACCGCCGCGAGCCTCCTCCCGCAACCCCACCGGCGGCCTCCTCCCGCATCCCCACTGCCGGCCACGCCAAGGCGCGTCCCTGCTGGATCCACCCAATCCAACCCCACCGCCATCAACCTCGCCAACCACCGACGCCACCGCTGCCGCTGACACCGCCACCATCCACCCCGCTAGCCACTGTCCCCGCCATCCACCCGTGATCTCACACCTGGCCAGCACGCTCTCCCTCGTTTGCACACCTCCAACTCACCATGGAGGGCTTGCCCTCCTCTGCTCGAACTTCTTCTTCAACCACCATCACGCCAGTATGATGTTTGTTGGTGAAGCCCCGCAGGCGTCGTGCTCTTTATGTCACGTTTCTTCTTCACAAAAAGGTGAGTGTTCCTTGTAGATTTTACAAAACCAACATTTTCTTCAGTGATTAGTATGGCTGCAGTCCAATGTGTTGATTGTCAGCACGCCAATTCTATTCATTGATTGAAATTTGTAGAAATAGCATGCGCTTAGCTGCAACTCCTTGTGCTACTATCTCGTACAACAAGGTGAGAACAGAACTAGGCCCCACGCAAAGAATCGACAGACTAACTCCAATGGTAGGCATCATTCTAGTATTGTTGTTGGGCTTTTCACTTCCCTTTTCAAATGGACTTTACATCAAATGGAGACTCGAAGCTTGAAGCTTATGGATCTTACACTTATGCACTTCCTATGCTTGTCGCTCACTCTTGTTTAGAATGCTTGTTCATGACAGAAGTTGACCAAAAAAATAAACTGCAGAAAAATTCAGGCGCATATCTCTCTTCCCCTTTCAAGTTTTGTGTAATTACTGTGAAACAGTGTTGTCTGTTGTCTGAAGAATGTATTCCATGTAGGCTACCGTCGAGCTATTCTGCAGACGAGCTAGATCCATGGTGTCCCACGGCCATGGCGGGCTCCTCTACAGGCAAGACTTGGCTCTAGCCATGCTCAAGCCGCCGCCGCCGCCTATGGCCATGCTCGAGGTCGCAAGCGGCTGCTACGCAGTTGTGTGTTGTGGTACGCACAACCCATGATGCTGTTGACGGCCAGGTGCTCCATCAGGTGCCATTCAAAATATACTAACTAGTCGACTGTATAGCTTCAGCAATGGTATAATGCTTTAGGTTCCTGAGAGCATCTCCAACAACCGCCCTCCGCGCCACGCACAAAAACTAGTTTGCCGCGCGCGCTTTGGCTGGTTTAGCACGGCCGCCAGCGCTGGCTCCAACAGCTGCGCTAAAATACAATGCGCGCGGCATGCACAAACCATATATGCATTTCAAATAGAAGCAAAAATGATCAAACTAAACAAAATAAATCAACAATAAATAGTTCAATTTCGTTATCATTACAACCCAAACAAATAATTTATCGTTCAGTACAACAAATACTGCAATAAACACAACAAATAGTTCATGAACAATACAATGTCGAACGCATAAATCATGCTCTTTGTCGTCCATGCCATGCCCACCACTCTTCAATCATATCATTCTGAAGATCATTGTGCGTTGCGGGACGCCGAATGGCATGATAGGAGGCAACAAAACGGGCTACCCTTTCAGCCCTCCGTCGCACTCGCACGGGATGTCCCAAGAGCTCATACTGTTAGCAGTCTAAATCTTGGCCACTCTCATTCTCGATGATCATGTTGTGCATGATCGCACAAGCGTGCATGATGTACCAAAGCATTTTTTGATCCCAAAATCTAGCCGGTCCTCTCACAATAGCAAATTGAGCTTGCAAAATCACAAATGCTCTCTCCACATCTTTTCTAGCCGCCGCTTGAGCATTGTGGAAATCAAGATTTTTTTTACCTTCTGGCTTTTTCAATGGCTTGACGAAAGTTTGCCACTTTGGATAGATGCCATCTGCTAGATAATAGCCATAGTTGTATGTACGACCATTTGCCACAAACTGCACTGGTGGCAACTCACCATTTGCAATCTTATTCATCAGTGGTGACCGGTTGACAACATTGATGTCATTCAAAGATCCATGCATTCCAAAGAATGCATGCCAAATCCAAGTCTCCTGATTGGCCACCGCTTCAAGGATTATAGTGGAACCCTTTTTTTGGCCGTGGAATTGCCCATGCCATGCCTTTGGACAATTCTTCCAACTCCAATGCATGCAATCTATTGAGCCAAGCATGCCAGGAAAGCCACGAGCTTTGTTCATCGCCAATAGCCTTGCGAAATCTTTAGCATTGGGAGATCTCAAATACTCCTCGCCAAACACTTGCACAATTCCCACTGCAAAGCGCTTGACACACATGATGGCTTGGCTCTCACCCATAGCCAAGTGATCATCAACTAGATCAGCCGGGATACCGTATGCCAACATACGCAAAGCGGCTGTCACCTTCTGAAAGGTGCTATGCCCGAGCTCTCCTGTGGCATTCTTCCTTTGCTGAAAAAACCAGTCATGGCTTGCTAGTTTCTCTGCAATGCGCTTGAAAAAGTCGGTGCTCATCCTGAACCGGTGACAAAAATACGACTCCGGGTATGTGGGATTCTCCACAAAATAGTGCCTCATCAATCTGTTATGGGCATCAATCCTATCTCTCCAAATTTTCTGCCGACCCATAACGAACCACCGTGCTTCGGGTTTTTATTGATATGCATAGCTAGGATCATTGCAAGATCCTCCTCCTCTTCCATATCAAATTCTTCTTTGGAAGAATCATACGACGAACTCATCTACAATTTTCAATACTATACTATAGAAACTACAATTAAAACATGCACCAAATTCATGAAGTTTGAGCAATACATACCTTGTTGGCATTTTGTCGAACACCTTGCAGGCGCGGCGCGGCAGTGAGCGCTCGGGCGCTGTTCCTCGGACGAAGGATGCGTGCGAGGGCTGGCGAGACTAGGAGGGGGGCCGGAAGCGCAGCGGCGCGAGGATAGGCCGGGGAAGCGCCTGAACTGTCGCCGGGGGGCGCGGGCGGCGGCGGGGGCACGGCTGGATGGGGGTGGAAGTGGGAGAGAGAGCGCGCGAGAATCCAGTGCGCGGGAGCGGGCGCAGCAAATAAGCGGTGCACGATTGCATTTCGGCCAGCGCGCTGAACTACATATGTCACGCGCGCTGTTTTTGCGCGCCCGCTGGAGCAACAACACCGGTTGCGCGCGCGCTAAAACGCCCACTTTTGCGGCGCGGTGCTAGTTTGGTGCACTGTTGGAGATGATCTGACTATTGGGCTTGAGGTTTGGCCGTACTTGAGGTTCAGCTTGGTACTGTACACGGAAGCAGTTTGGATTTTTTATTTTTCTGCATTTTGGCACCTTGTTATATGTATTTAATGACAAAAAATAGCACTTACAGTCAAATTGGTTGTGCAAGTGCGTATGTTGCATAGGTGCTTGTTCTAATCCGAAATGCATTGAAAACACACTAAAGTTTGTACGTTTAAAAAGCCTTGGAAATCAAAATGAAATCAACAAAAAAAATGATGGCGAGTTCTTTGCAAAACCACATGAAGTTGAATAAGTATAATTTTAGAGGTTCAAGTAAATGAAAACGTTGGAAGTTTGGAGATGAAAAATGCCGGTGGTGTAGTTGTCATCAACTACATCTGTCGGAACCCCTACTCCTCCACGAATGTGGCCAACCATGAGCCACCGACGTTGAGCTGCACCATCCCAATACCCGACCTTTATGGGGTGCCTACCTAACCTTCATGGGATGCCAATGTGGTCCTTCATCACTATGTGTGGCCTATGCGGGCCATCTGCCGACGAGTTGTCGTGTACAACCCGAGAGATTACAAAACTTGAAATTCCATGTTATTAAAAAAATAAACTAAGAAGTTCAAATTCAAATAATATAGTAGTGCAATTTTTATAGTTCATGAAGAAACCAAAAAAGTGTCACCTGAAAATGTTAAATCTCGAAGTTCAAATTTAATAAATTCAAGAGTTCAAGAGAAAATGCTATGGGTATATAAAAAAATCCCATTAAGTTTCTCGTTACAGAAAAAGGATAACCAAAAAGTTCAAACTAAAAAAATTGATCATTTAAAAAATTATATAAAAAATGAATTTCCCTATTTCTATAAATACCTAGAGTTTAAATTTAAAAGATGAAAAATTTCAATGTTTATTACAAATCCAAGATGGTCAAATTAAAACAAACAAAAAAATAAACAAATCATCTAAAAGTATATTAAAAAGGGATTTTCTTTGTTAGAAAATCTACAACTTAAAATTTTATAAACGAAGTAGATCGATGTTTACTAAAAGAATTAGGATTTTTCTCGTTGGTAAAAGAAATAAAATTAAGAATTCCAAATTCAAAAAAGGGAGCAGTTCCATGTTTATACAAAGTTTAGCTTTTCCTGGTTATTAAAAGAATGAAAACTAGAAGTTCCACTTAAAAAAAAGTAGTTCATAATTCATAAAACAGGATTTTCAATGTTTGTAAATAAAAAAACAAAAGAAGTTCAAATTTAAATAACATATCGGTTTAATATTTATAGCAAAACTAGGATTTTTCTGTTACTAAAAGAAATAAACCAAGAAGTCCAAATTACAAAAATAGAGCAGGTCGATATTTATCGGAAACTTAGATTTTTCCTTGTTACCAAAGAAATAAAATCGAGAAATTCATATTAAAAAAATGAAGTAGTTTGATGTATACGAAAACGATTTTTTTTTCTGTTTCTAAGAAAAATAAAAGTATGAAGTTCAATTTCTTAAATGTTTGATGCTTATATAAAAACTATATTTTATTCCTAAAGAATAAAACTAAGAAGTTCAAATTAAAATAACTAAGTTCGAAGTTTATAAAAGGTTAGAATAACCGAGCATTTCATTTTCGCTGTTAAAGCGAGAAGTTGTAATTAAACTAACAAAGGAGTTCAATTGTAATAAAAAATTTGGATTGTTCTTTGTTTCTAGAAATATAACCAAGTAGTTCAAATTTAAAAACAAAGCACCATGATATTTCTATACGAAGAACAAAACAAGGCTCGTCTAAAATAACGTTAACTCTCAAAGTTCATATTTAATAAAATTGAGAGTTTGAACAAAATGAGAAAACAAAAAAGAGACACATATGTTTGTACAAAGAAAGCTCATGGATTTTCCCGTCTTTGGAAAATGGATTTTCCTCATTTCTATAATAACCTAGAAGTTCAAATTTAAAATATATGTGATTTTAAAAATTATAAAAAAACATGGATTTCCCTGTTCCTAGAAAAACTTAGATTTTTAAATTTAAAAGACAAAGAAGTCCATATGTTTATTACAAACCCCAAGAAGGTCAAATACAAAGAAACATAGCATCTCAACACAAAATTATGTAAAAAAGGATTTTATCTGTTAAAACACCCTAGAAGTCAAATCTAAAAAACGAAGAGTTCGATGGTTATACAAAATTCGGATTTACCTCATTATTAAGGAATGAAAACAAGAACTTCAATTATAAAAAATAGAGCAGTACAAAATTCATAATAAATGATTTTCACGGTTTCTAATAAAATAACTCTAGAAGTTCATATTTAAATAAGGGAAAGGTTCAAATATTTATTTGAAAAGTAGGATTTTTCCATTACTAAAAGAAAATAAAACAATAAGTCCAAATTACAAAAATAGAGCAGTTCGATACTTATAAAATACTTATATTTTTATTGAGTTTTTAGGAGTTATGGGTAGAAAAGCAGAAGTTCAAAGTGAAAAAATAGTGGTTCAACTACTACATGAAGTGTGTTTCATATAAGAAAGTAAAAATGCAAATTCTAAAAAGTCTTTTGCTAGAAATTCATGTGGTCGACTCGGGAAAGTTCAAAAATTGTTGTGAAGGAGGTTCACCATTTATTTACATGTGCAAAAATGCACAAAAAAATGTTGTGCAAATCCAATGAACGGGTGAGATATTATGAACAAATATACGTGGTAGAAGTTCAACGTGAAAACAACAGGAAGTTCAACTACCACACTGAATGAATTTGAAATGAAAAACTTTTAAGATCGTTGCGAGTATGAAAAAATTATCAACACGACAAAGTTGCATGTTTACAGCAGCTTTCCATCGGTATATCACTTGCTCAATTTCGGTGAGTGGATGAAGAGCTATCAGCAAAAAAAACACGTGAAAAACAGAGTGAAGTTCAAGTAGACATGCCAAGAAGTTCAAGTTCTTCATGCGGTGCATTTTCGAAGAATCTGTTTCGCGATAGAGGCAGAACGAATGATCTCGCCACTTTCAAAGTTACTTGAAAATGGTTAGGAATTAGAGAAAACCATCATCAGTAAAAGTTTCGCATTTTCTGTAGCTTTTTAACGGTATATTATTTGCCCAAATCCGATAAACTTTGTAGAAATTACGGCAAACATACGTTTTTAGCCATTTTCAAAATTGACTTAAAACCTTAAGGAATCAGGAGAAACAATATATGAAAAAAGTTTCGCATTTCCTTAAGATTTCCAACGCCATATCATTTGCTACATTCGGACGTACAGCTAAAAAATTAGCTTGAAAATACGAACTCGGTGGTACTTGTATTGTTTTCTATATTACTTTTTGACTGTTCCAAATTTGAAAAAACTTTTAACATGAAAAAGTAGCATATTTTCATAAGCTTTCCAACGCCATATCATTTTCCTCTATAAAACACGAACTCGGCTGTTTGGTTTGCGAAATTTTATGATTTTCCAAATTACTCTTTATCCATGGGGAATTAGAGAAAACTTTCAACATGTGGAAGGAGCAATTTTGCAGAAGCTTTCCAATGACGTATTATTTGCCTCATTCCATTAAACATTTTGGAAATGCGATCAAAAATATGATTCACGTTTTTTGTGTGAAGAAAAAATGGTTTTCAAAACTGCTCTTAAACCACTTATATTTTGCCAAAAATTTAAGTTGGGCCATGATACTCGGGTCCTTAGCTTTCCAACGGTATATCACAAGCCCCATTTGGGCAATATTTGCAGAAGTTCAACCTAGCAATCAAGAAAGTTCTACGTACTACTGCCGGGGCATGTCAGGTTGTGATCAGAGTAATATTCTCATCCCGTGATCAGAATAGTGTTTATGTATATATATAATTTCGATTACGATGAACCACATGCATAGGATAAAACTTTTGATAAAATTCAAATTTAAATTGATTCCAATCCCAAGCTCCAATATCATCACATATCCTATACCATGTCAATGCCTCCCCCCCCCCCAAACATGAAGGAAAGACCTTCTTCTTAACTTCATCTCTGGGTAAACCTGCAAGTTTAAATAATCCACAAACTTCATCCACACTAGTTAGCGTGCATGTGCAACGCACGATGTTTGATTATATTTGAAGAAAAATATACAAACCCACATGTTGATCAGTTTGTATTAAGCAAAATTTATTTCCATAACTTCTTCTAAATAAAATTGTTCGCTCGTCATTATACATAGGTGGTGGCTTTATGATAATTATAAATTGTCTCTCCAAGTATTTTCCATTTTGACACTTCATGCAGATACTCAATTAAGCCCACATTGGAAATCGTTCAGTCCTCTGCCGAGTCGGCAATTTTTTCCTCCACAGAATGATCATTGGTACAAGCAGAGAGGGTAAGAATTTTTTTGAAGGACTAACTCAAGTATGCCGAGATCACCATTCATCTCTCATGTATCATTATAACAAAAACGCAAAACTGGAGGATTAAATCACATTCTCTCATCAATCACTGCCTTAACATGGAACAATTTTTTTGGCAGACAATCATTTAAGAAAGGGATTTTTGCATTCGTGCCCCTAGTTGGGTCACGCTCGACTGATTTGCCCCTAGTTTTCTAACAATTGTGGTGTTGCCCAGCTCACTTCACTCGCCTTGTGTTTTTGCCCTTCCGGGACGGTTCCGACCAATCACGGTTCGCCACGTGGCGACTGCTCATTGGTCGGAACCGCCCCGGAAGGGCAAAACACAAGGCAAGTGAAGTGAGCTGGGCAAAACCGCAATTGTTGAAAAACTAGGGGCAAATCAGTCGAGCGTGACCCAACTAGGGGCACCAATACAATTGTTCCTTTAAGAAATCAGAGGCACCAATAGTGTAAACTTTTATTCACCATCATGTCTGAAATCTTCTATGTTCACTTATCGCAAGCTATGATATGTATCGTTTGTTTGATACAATTCAATAATACCAATTCAAAGAAACTAAGGTTTGACACTTTGAATTAATTTGTATTTCTAATTTGAACCTTTACAAGTTAATTTCGGGCAGCAAATATCTAATTTCAAACATGAAAAGCTATACAATAAAGCAGATGTACTTATATGAGCCTGCTTGAAGATAACTACTGCATTGACCCATGGAAATGGATTTACCTTGTCGTCAAGATAAGTTATATGCGCTTGGTTGAAATATTCCCATCCACTTAGGAACGAAATAATAGCATCATATCTGCACATTTTTTAGTTACAAGAGAAACAACCTATGAAGCAAAGATTCAATGAATGCCTGGGGACTTTCTTTGTCTAATTGCTTCTTCTTATGCATACCTTTTTTTAGAGAAAATGCTCAGCCCGAGCTTGAAGTAGGCTCGGACCTAACCCGACTTTGAATTAACAAAGCCATAAACCGGCCAGGATTACACGAATGGAATTCTTATGTTAACCTACAACTCAATACAATAGATTGGTGAACTAACATGTCATGAAATAGTTTCTTTACTCGCTTGACTCGACGATGTGTTCCATGTGCAGGATAGGTAGCTAGTTCAGCTTGGATGTTATATTGGTCGAATATTTAACTCGTTCCCAGAATTTGTAGTTCGATTTGTCCAGAATCTTCACTATGGGTGTTTTAGAAACCGGAATGTTCTTAAGGAAGAATGCTCGCAAGTAAGAAGAAGAAGAAATGACAGTATTGCTCCACACTGAAGATCCAGTACAACTCTTAGCCTAGATTGGCCATTTCTCTTCTACCGGTTGTGACTCAAACAGTACGTACACATATATCTACGCTCCATCAGTTTATAAAACATAGCTGAAAAGAAATATTTTTAATTTTAGGCCAGAAAGACATTTGACCCTGAAACCACATTAAATTAGGTATTGAGCTTCTATTAACTATACAATATTGGTCAAACACTTAAGGCCAAAATCGGATTATGAAAGCCAAATAGAGTACAGAACAAAGTACAAAATTGTGGCCTTCAGCCTGAAAATTAATTCCCATTGACTACTGATTAGTAACTAGGTTGCCAAGTTATTTGCATTCAGACAATCATATGAACATAAAATTCAGCTGATGAAATCTGACATGTTGTTCTTAATTTTCATATCAATTTTAAGTGATAGGATGCGAAACAAAAAGGCTTGTTTCCATACCTTTCATGATGCGTATACTGCTGGGTTCATCTGTGGAACTCAATCGATTTAGACTCCAACGTGCGCCATTTAGACTCCAACTGAGTTCTAAATCAAGTGTAGCTGAACTTTGGTTTAGCCAAACAATAAAACAGTAAGTCAATTACGCTGTTGTCGGTGCATGGATTGAATGCTTGATCAACATAAAAACAAACAGAAAAGAGAATACTTTTTTTCATGTAAGGCATAACCATTCAAGAAAGAGGAATTTTCATACTGTAGTCGATCTGAAAGGTTATTGCTGAAGCAGAACTTTGTAGAAATCTTGTACTAAATGATCAGTAGTAGTTACTCCATCCTTTGCAACACCCGTTTTCAGCAGTTAACCCGCTAGCAACAGCAGCCCTACTGCAGCAGCAGCGGGTTGACTGTCGAGCCAGTTGCACCAAATGCTAGCACACCCACTGAACCAACAATGCCCATTCCAACTTCTGATGCAGTTTTTTATTAAACAATTGCAAACATTTGTAAGAAGGAACCAGGGAACTTAGTGTTGTTACAAAGACACCAAGTCTGACCAAGCACAAATTCCAGGTCTAAAAGCAATCACCATTTTTAAGCAGGAACTTAGTCCATCTGCAATCCAAAAACCAAAAGAATCATTGATTTGGTAGGTAATACTTCAGATCCAGCCAACAGGGGGATAAATCATGCCAATATTTGGTAAGGACATGTTTGATGGCTATGAAATCGTACCCACTATGCACAACCTTTGGCCTGTGATTCAAACAATGAAATATTATTAGCCAAAGTATCTCTAGTTAAATATTCAAACAATGAAATATATCACTTCCAAGCAATAAATATGTGCTCTTAGAAATTCTAGAACTGAGTTCCTGGAGCTCTTTGAGGTAATCATTCTTTTTGTAATCTATAATATGAACATGTGGATGGTAAAAAACTTTACTTTGCATTAAATATGTGCATGATCATAAATACAAGTGTTTCTGGTTGTAACCTAAAGGCGTCCAGCTCAACTGTAAATGTTAACCCTGAAATCAAATCTAGTCATTTGCCCTTGATAACCTGCATATTCTCTTGTTAAGTTGTTAAGCACTAAAGATACCATGAACCTGAACATATATGAGCTGCTAAAAGACATGTTCCCATGTCTATCGACCTACAGTATAAATGATGCGTGTATCAGGGTATTACTATCCTTCCTCTTCATGGGATCACATAAAAATGGGTCATATAAGCGTTGTTCGGGCAAATCCTTTTCTACCATCCGGCATATGTGGACCAGGCGGCGGCTTTGACACCACCGGATGCTCAGCACTGTGATTCGATTGAAGAGTTCTGATGGGATGCCCACCATCCCGTTTCTGGCCATGGTAATGGCCCCAGCCACAGCCTCTTCCCCCACTTCCTTGGCCACTTCATTGCATCATTCCAGCTTTTTCATAGAAACATTCCTCACCCTATATAAGAAACAAACCATTAGATAGATACCTGCCGCATCTTCTTCTTCATACTCTTCAGGATCAACTTCATCAGCATCCTCCTCATCTCCACCTTTTCTTCCTTGACCGATCCCATGTTTCTAGTGGCCAGTAACAAACTAAATGTGAAAAAAAGGATCTTCTACAATGAAGCATGTGATATAAGGGTGATGTTAAAAAGACTTGTCGGAACAGTTTGTCCTCTAAATGTAATCTTCACTAAGCAGGCTTACACTCGTCAATATAAAATGACAAATAGATGTAGCCAGATTAGTAAGATGGCGAAGGAATACATAGGAAAATTTTGTGTGCATTATGCTCAGAACCAATCTATGATTACTTCCAATTTTGCATAAAACAAGGAATGACCAGTAAAAAGAAGACATTGAATTGGTCAGGGTTCATTAAGATGCCAGGAGCGAACGAACTCTCAATGTCACTGATCATGTGTTGATTGATCCGAAATTTCAGAAAATTCAATACAAGAGGTAATTGAGCATACACAGAAGGTCTGTTTACATATTTCATCAAATGGTATATACGTATATCCTTATTGATAGGTAATTGAGCATACAAGAGGGTGCTACCGGCTAGCTCATGTGGCCTCGATCTAGATCCTCTGCTCAAACCTACTGAGCAGAGAGGTTAGAAAGGAAGATTGGGTGCAGAGGGTGTAGTTGGTCCTACCGCCGCCAACGCCCTTATGTCGGCACCTCCGCAACGCCTTGGTGCAACTTCGGAGGGATAGGAGAGTAGAGAGGGAAGAAGGAACATAGAGAGTGAGAGGGAGAGAAGTACCCTCATCTCAAGAACCTTCTCGGAGCTACGCTCGTCGGCGTCAATGGCCCCACCCCCGTCATCGTTCTTCCACGTCTCTGCCGTAGAACCCTTGCTGCTGCGTGCGGTAGCAGCACCACATGGGCATCAAGCATCTGGTGGAGCGAGCGGCAAGGCTACGGGGAGGGAGCGTGGCGCCACGTGAAAGATGGAGCAGTGGCGGCGGCATGCGGGAGGCTAGGAGGGCCAACGCGAAGGGGGCCCGTGAGGTTGTTCTCTGGGGCAGTTTGGGAGAAGATTGGCTGTTACGTGATTGTAGGAATTTGTTTCCTTTTTTTGGAATCGCTAGAGATGTTGGCAGAGTTTTAGTCCGGCACCTAAAATTGGTAAACACACATTAATCCTGGCTGCTAGATTGATATGAGTGGGCCTGTTCTGTGGCTCTAATTGTGTTGATTTGTTTCATGTGCATTAGATGGGGTGCACTTAACGATGAATATGTTTGCTTGTTTAATAATAGTATATATATATATAGATAGATTAGGTGCATATCAGGATGTAGTGTTCCGTCTCCTGCATAAGGATTAACTAGTAGTTTCTCTATCATACCCAAAGGATTCTCATAATAGATATTTTAAGTAGGTGTAGTAGGTTGAGGATCAACTCTTTGTGCTTCCGATCGAGATGAAGATACCCCGAGCAAACCCCTCAATGAATTGTTTTCCATAGTAATAAGTAACAGTAAATTCCAGCACATAATATAAATTTTTCCATACCAAATTCCACTTACCAAAGGCGCTTCACTCCCCGGCAACGGCACTAGAAAAGAGCCTTGATGACCCAGAAGTATAGGGGATCAATCGTAGTCCTTTAAATAAGTAAGAGTGTCAAACCCAACGAGGATCAGAAGGAAATAACAAGTGGTTTTCAGCAAGGTAATGTGTGCAAGCACTAAAATTGTCCGTAACAAATAGTTTGATAGCAAGGTAATTTGTAACAAGCAACAAGTGACAATAGTAGCAATAGGTGAAGAAAGGAAGAACGATATTTTTTGTTGCAAAGGACAGGCCAGAACGGTCTCTTATAATAGGTAAGGCATTCTTGAGGACACACGGGAATTTCATCTAGTCACATTCATCATGTTTGTTTGTACTTTGATAATTTGATATGTGGGTGGACTAGAGCTTGGGTGTTGTTCTTACTTGAACAAACCACCCACTTACGATCAACCCCTCTTGCAAGCATCCACAACTACGAAAGACGAATTAAGATAAATCTAACCATAGCATTAAACATATGGATCCAAATCAGCCCCTTACGGAATAGCGCATAAACTAGGGTTTAAGCTTCTATCACTCTAGCAACAAATCATCTAATTACTACTCCACAATGCATTCCATTAGGCCCAAATATGGTGAAGTGTCATGTAGTCGACGTGCACATAACACCACTAAGGGAATCACAACATACACATCATCAAAATATCAAATGCATACCAAATTCACATGATTACTTATGACAAGAATACTCCCATGTCCTCAAGAACAAAAGCAACTACTCACAAAATCATATTAATTGTCAAGATCAAATGGGTACTAAATAGCATAATGGATCTGAACATATAATCTTCCACCAAATAAACCAACTAGCATCAACTACATGATGTAATCAACACTACTACTCACCCACAGGTATCAATCTGAGGTTCTGATACAAGGGTTGAACACAAGAGATGAACTAGGGTTTGAGATGAGATAGTGTTGGTGAAGATGTTGATGAAGATTGATCCTCCCATGATGAGAGGGTTGTTGGTGATGAAGATGGCTTCGATTTCCCCCTCCCGGAGGGAAGTATCCCCAGCGGAATTGCTCCACTGGAGAGCAAAAGTGCTCATGCCCAAATTCCGCCTCGAAACGGAGGCGCTCCATCCCGAAAGTCCTCTCCTTATTTTTTTTTCTAGGGGAAATGGGCTTTATATACCGTAAGATGGGCACCGGAGGCTGGCCAGGGGCCCCACAAGCCACCAGGGCGCGACCTGGGTGGCCACCTATGGTACTTTTCTTTTCTCCAATAATGTTTATTTATTCCAAAATAAATCTCCGTGAAATTTCAGCTCATTTGGAGATGTGCAGAATAGGTATCTTTGACGTAGCTTTTTCAGGTCGAGAATTCTAGTTGCCGGAAATCACCCTCTTCATGTAAATCTT
This sequence comes from Triticum dicoccoides, assembly GCF_002162155.2. Classification (NCBI taxonomy): domain Eukaryota; kingdom Viridiplantae; phylum Streptophyta; class Magnoliopsida; order Poales; family Poaceae; genus Triticum; species Triticum dicoccoides. The sequence goes on along the minus strand of NC_041393.1, from coordinate 86,726,108 downwards.
GCATATTAAGAGAGAAAAGGCATTTGAATTGCGCCACAAAGTGTTATAATGATTAAAAACACTATAAATAACAGTAGCAAAACATGATGCAAAATGGATGTATTAGGTTGTTGCCGGTGATGTGTCAGTCTCTGCACGTCAATCACGTTGATCGAGTCACCGGTAATAAAGCGATGCAATAAGGACAAGCGTGAGGGGTCACTGATGGATTACTAACCAACCTATACTAATCATCTAGGATAACAGGTAAAGTAACAACACCGTGTTACAAATGTAGGCTATGCACCAGAATAGGAGCTATCGAACAACAGTAGCAAAATCTAATGCAAGCATGAGACAGAAAGAATGGCGATATAGGTGTGGGAGTCCTGGACTAGGGGGTCCTTGGGCGTCCGGTCTATTGGATATGGGCCGGACTGATGGGCCATCAAGATACAAGACCGAAGATTATCTCTTGTGTTCGGTATGGACTCCCCTATACGTGGATGGCAAGTGTAGGTGTCCGGGTGTATTATTCCTTTCTATTAAACCGACTTTGTACAACCCTAGGCCCCTCTGGTGTCTATGTAAACCAGAGCGTAGATCGGAGGCAGGATCACAACATTGCTAGGCTAGCTAATCTAGGGTTAGCCGAATCAATCTCGAGGTAGATCAACTCTTGTAACCTTTATACCCTCGAATATGATCAAGCAGGAGTAGGGTTTTACCTCCATTAAGAGGGCCCAAACCTGGGTAAACACTGTGTCCTTTCTTCGTAGTTACCATTGATCCTCAGACGTGCAGCTTGGGCCCCCCTACCCGAGATCTGCCGGTTTTGACACTGACATTGGTGCTTTCATTGAGAGCTCCGTTGTATTCTCGACAGAAGGATTGATGGCTGACCTCTTCATCAACAATGATGTTGCGTCCAAGGAATTTTTCTCCCTGGGCAAGTTTTTGTGTTCCGTGGCTTTGTGCTTCGTGCCAACTCGATCGGCTGCCTCGAGCAGGTCGATAGTTACGGCCCCGGCCACCAGATCAGGTTTGGAAACCTGAACTACGTTGCTGACATCCGAGGAGACCTAGTCTTCGACGAGTTCGCGACCTCGGCCGCCACTCTGTGTCCCCACCGAGAAGACTCTTCGGATCCCCTAGCAGATCCCGTCCAGGGGTCGACATCCACACCCGCCTTTGCCTTAGATCCGGGGCATGTCTTAACGTCCGAAGATGGGAGCATAAGCCCCCAGGACTTCTTCCCCTTTTGGAACTTCCAACCTAAGACCCAGATGCAATCTCTGACTTAGCGTTGGGGAGCCGTCCCGAACTGCCGAGGTATGCACTCATCGGGTCCGATCAGGCATCCCCATGCCGCACTCACACCAGCAGATCTGCAGTTTCTGGACCCACTTCCGCTCTTGGATGAAGCATTGGGTTTGATGCCGCCATCATGAAGGCTTTACCTCCAAACTGTACCCAGCTTGGACTGGGGACTGAGAATGGGTAATTTTACGGCCCACCCACCACCCACTTAATAGCCACTATCTAGGACTAAACCAACATGTTGGACTATGCATCCGAAGACATCGACGACATGGACGACGATGCCGATGCCGAATCAATCCAAGTCCCACCCGTCACGGGGCGTTGGACGGCCACCTCAACCTACGATCTGTACATGGTGGACACTCTGGATAAAAAGAACGACGAGGATAACCCGAGCCCCGATGAGGACAAACCCGTCGATAAACCACCAAAGCGCCGACATCAGCGGTGCCGCTCGCGATCTCCTCGAGTAAAGGATAGCAATACCGACACTGGAGATAATGAGACTTCGGACGATGCCGAAGATCCCGAATACCCCGTCGAGCCCACGTCCGAACAGGATGAAAGGGAAGAGGGTGAATATAGCCCCGGACACGTTGACAACGAAGATGCGGAGGACAACAATTATATGTGAGAATCTGAAGAGGTGGTTAGCCTCAGTGATGAAAATTTCATTGTACCAGAGGAACCCCTCGACCAAGAACGCTTCAAGAAATAGCTCATTGCTACAGCCGGAGCCTGAAGAAGAAGCAGCAGCAGCTCAAAGCCGAACAAGATAGGCTTAATGAAAGGTGGACTAAGGTCTTGGCCGCCGAGGAATACGGCCAAGAGTGACCTGTCAAAAGTTACCCTTAGCGCAAGCTGTTGCCCAATTTGACGATGAAGCCCTTGAGCCAATACCATCGAAATACAATCAGGAAGATCAACCATACCGACCACCACATGGACGGAACAAAATGGCATATCAAGCCGAACACCAGCCCACTCCTCCCCGCCGAAGAGGCAGGGAGACAACAGCTGCGGGATACACGTACGACTTGCAGTGTGACCTAGCCAATAAAGCTGGTCAGACTAGATCAATGTACGGATCAAAGGGCCGTGCCCCGGTGCAAGACAATGGCTATGAAGCCCGGCGGGACGACCGTTAATGTGTTCGGGATCAAAACCGAACTCAGATTTCAGCCAATCTCCGCCGTGACATTGCACGATATAGAGGCACCGCACCCCCCCTATGCTTCACCCATGAGGTCATGGAACACCAATTTCTGGAAGGGTTTAAACCCATAAACATTGAATAGTACGATGGAACGACGGATCTGGCCGTCTGGATTGAAGATTTTCTTCTCCACCTTCATATGGCTCAAGGAGATGATCTCCACGCCATCAAATATCTTCCTCTAAAGCTAAAAGGACCAGCTCGGCACTGGCTAGACAGCCTCCCGGAAAAATCCATTGTAACCTGGGAAGACTTGGAAGATGCTTTTCGGGCCAACTTTCAGGGCACTTATGTCCGGCCACCGGATGCTGACGACTTGAGTCACATAATTCAGCAACTAGGCGAATCCGCTCGCAAGCTTTGGAATCGGTTCTTAACTAAAAAGAACCAGATCGTAGACTGTCCGGGCACCGAACCCTTAGCGGCCTTTAAACACAGCGTTCGAGATGAATGGCTCGCCCGACACCTTGGGTAGGAAAAGTCGAAGACCATGGCAGCCTTCACGACACTCATGACCTGCTTCTGTGCAAGCGAAGACAGCTGGTTAGGTCTTCAAACAGGCCGGTAAAATCAATACCAACCACAAGGGAAAAGGGCCCCCAAGCAAAGATGATGACGAGCCCCGTCAGGCGAACACCGGGGGTCAAAAGTAGTTTCCCCCCGAGGTGAAGACAGTGGACATGACGTATGTCACTCATATCCCTAAAAGGGAGTGCAAACATGCATTACGGGACGTCTATGTCATAGAGCCTGTCACTCCAAAGTTTAACCCATGGTCAGCCTGTCCGATCACCTTCGATCGCAGGGACCGCCCAACCAATATCCATCACGGTGGTTCGGCCACCCTGGTTCTTGATCTATTTGTGTACGGATACCACCTCACTAGAGTCCTTATGGATGGAGGAAGCAGTCTCAACTTGATCTATCAAGATACTGTCCACAAAATGGGGATCGACCCATAACGAATCAAGCCTAGTAACACTACCTTTAAAGGTGTGATACTAGGAGTAGAGGCCCGTTGTACGGGCTCAATTACACTGGAGGTAGTATTCGGCTCCCCAAACAACTTCTGCAACGAAGAGTTGATCTTCGACATTGTCCCTTTCCGCAGTGGTTATCACACACTGCTCGGACGAACTGCTTTCGCCCGCTTCGATGCAGTCCCGCACTTTGCTTACTTAAATCTTAAAATGTCTGGACCTCGTGGCGTTATCACAGTCAATGGTAACATGGAATGCTCCTTCCATATTGAAGAGCACACCGTGGCCCTTGCAGCCGAAGTATATGGCGGCCTTATCAAGCCGAACAATCCGCTGGCCAATAAAGCCAATGACGAATCCAAACGAGTCCGGTCCATGCATAATAGCGATAAACCAATGGATCTAGACCTTGATTAGCAGTCCGGCCTCCGCCAACCGCTCCGCCAGGTTGCAGCTTATGTACCGTGTGTACATAATTATGCACTGAAAATACCTTGGGCGGCACCGGAGGCACACTGCGGAAAGGGTCCATGGCGTGGCTTGACCATAGTTGTACCACACATATTTTTTGTTTTGTAATGCAGGTTCATCAAGAGCCCTACTTGCGAGGTGGTTATCGCAGGAGATCCTTTTAAGGCTAGCGCGTCCCATCCATGAAATACTCCTCTCAAAGGACTTACTACTAAGGAGAAAAGGCGCATACATGCGGCAGGGCATCATTGGAGTTTTTCCGAACTATGATTTTTAGGCCCTGTGTTGAACTTTCCCTTATGTAAAACATTTTCTTTTTTCTCTTCAGGCATGTAACCTGACCTTTATATTAAACGACATTGTCTGTCGAACCACACCTCGATGTGTCAACAAGGATATAAAAGAAGTAGATGACTATCACCTTCTTGTATTATTTCGCCATCTGTGTTCCCACCCTGTGTTCGACCGACATATGCGCTTCGGCATAGCCTTCACACTAGGGGCTGTATTCGGCCAAGCCAGCCTCTTAAGTCCGAACACCTATAGGGAACTCTTCGGCGTCCTGGATATTGCATTATATGCACCGGCTCCGAATCATGTCTTTGGTCTATAGTTGGGTTGCCCTGCTCCTGTGTTTGCCACCTTACGTTCCACAAGTTCGGCTAAGGTAGTAAAGGGAGAACTACTGCGATTGTCTTTCCGGTTCATCCGGTCAAATGCCTTAGTAGAGAAAGCCGAAAACTGACTGTCATGATGGGCAAGAGCGGGTCAGCGATCCGGTGACTTAGTGTTATACTATGTATCGTTCGCAATTTATGCCGTGTTATACTAGGGGCTGGGTTTTTGACCAGCCGCGTTGCAAAGGAGTCGCACTCCAGATTGCCGATCATGCAATGAGGGGCTAGTACCTAGCGCCACCAATGGACTCTTATGGTTTAGTGAAAGTACTAAAGCCGCATAGTCCGATTGCCTAGTTCACTTCTCAAGAGGCCTCCTTCATCGGACCAAGACGTTGGATTAAGTGCTGTCATGTGTTCTCGAACACCCCTGTAATATTTATGTGGGAGCTGAAGCCGACGACTAGTAAACTTTTAGACATATAAAGGGCCAAAATAGGAGGATAAACTAATCATAAAAAGCATAACCATTTTTTACATCATGAGTTCATTGCATGACTCTTACAAACTGGACACAACTACTCAAATATGATGTCCTTGGAGCACTGGCGTTATACAATACAGGCTCCCTCGAGGACCTCCTTGAAATACCTCTCCGACCACCGGTGCTCCTTTCCCTCAGGTGGCCCTGCGGTGGCAATCTTGATGGCTTTCATCTTCGCCCACTGCACCTTGACAAAAGTGAAGGCCATCTGAGCACTTTCAATACAGGAAGACCGCTTAAGGGCATCGATCCGAGGAAGTGCCTCCACTAGCCTCTTCACGAGTCCGAAGTGGCTGCTAGGTATGGCCTTGGCCGGCCACAGTCAGTCCATTACGTCCTTCATGGCCTGGCCGACCACCCTATGCAACTCGGACATCTGCTTCAGCTGGTCGCTCAGGGGCATTGGAAGCTCTGGCGCAAGGTACTGTGACCCAATAACTTCTCCGTTGAGCTCCCCTCTTTTGCCCGAAAGAATGCGGCGGCATCCGCAATACTCCTTGGCAGATCCGTAAAGGCGCCTAGAGAACTCCGAACTCGGTTTAGTAAAACATATCTCCTACTAGTGTACCTACTCTGCATGATAAAGGCCTTACCAGCCGCAATCTGCCTTGCCTCTTGAATCTCCTAGCGAGTGCCCTGGGCATCAGCCGGGCCTCCTTCAGGCTCTCAAGAGCTTTGGTGAGCTCGGGGGCCTACTCCGAACTCTTCTGCTCCAAGAACTCGCATCTAGCAATGGTGTCCTTAAGCTCTTTTTCGACCTCCCCCACCCGCGCCTCATGTCATCGATGGGTGGTTTGCTCCTCTTCTAAATTTATGGTCGCTTTGTCCGCGGCCGCGTTGCTTGCCTCCGCCTCCCTCTTGGCTTCAGCAAGGGCAATCTTGAGGGAATCGACCTCATCGGTGCCAACTGCAAGTATAATTACAAAAAAATTTAGTCAGTTTAAAATGACTAACACATACACAAATTTTAGATATACCACTGGAGATATATGATCAAACTCCTCATGGCACGAATACCTTGCGTCTCCTCAAACCGCTTGTTGATGCGGACTACTTCTTCATCGGCCAGCCATAGCTTCCGAGTGAGTTCAGAAACTTTGGCGGTCTGGGCGCTCGCCGACAGCAAGGAAGCCTATTGTACAATAGAGTAATATGTCAGCTCTTCCGAACACTACGTGATCCTCTGTCCGGCTTCGCTAAAGCCGGATAGAGTATCAGGGGCTACTATCTATACACAGGCATATTCCTTTATTAAATTTGGTTAGAAAATTACATCGCATACCTCAAAGCCTGTTAAAAGGCTTGTGAAGGCTTCATTCAACCCGCTTTTGGTAGACTGAATCTTCTCAACCACCATACCCATCAGGGTACGGTGCTCCTCCATGACAGAAGCACGACAAAGTGCTTACACCAAAGTATACAACATCTCCGGATTGATGGAGCTCGCCGGTGGAGTAGACGCCCTCCCTCCTCCAAAGGGGGTTGCTCGCTTGATTCCGAAGCCATGCAGGTCTCCAGAATAGTGTTCGGCTAGGGACTGGATTGGTCGTAGTCCCTGTCGTCAGTTTCCGTGGGGGTTGGTTCCCCCATGTCCTCGGCAGCCGAGGTATTACCCTCCGGTGCCGTCTTGGCAGCCTCCTGCGCCTCTCCATGGCTTGGAGGGGCTCTTCGGGACAAAACTTCGGTGTCATCCGTAGCAGTTGGCGGAGAGGCCCACTCCCCACCATACCCGGCTCCAGCGAGTTCCCTGGAGATGATGATAGCTGGGGGAGATTGCGGGCCGGACTGTAACACACAATATAATGTATTAAAAACTGCAATCATGAAATGCCAATATATGTAAGGCATCCTTGGATACTTACGAATCGGCCAGGGGCTTCGACCTGGGGCGCTGCTCGGGGATGACTTCGGCATCCGAATCTGAGTTGTCCAAAAGTGACATCTTCCCACTCTTGGATGCCTCCGCCTCTAGGTCTGCGGAGGCTGTTCTTTTCTTCTTCCTGCCCTTAAGGGAAGAATCACTCTCTCCCTCCTCCTCCTTTTCGTCCTCATATCCCGTGTGGGAGGAGAGAGGTTCGGAATACCCGGACATAGCATCCGGAGTACCTTCACGGCGGGGCCGCCTTTCGCCTCCTTGCCCTTCTTCATGGCCTTCTTCTCCGTCGCCTGGTACGGCGCCGTGACCAGCATCCTCGTCAGCAGAGGATCAGCTTGGTTTTCGAGCAGTGGAGCAGGACACTTGATCCACTCCACCTTCTTCGTCCAGCCCTGATTAAAGGATGGAAGTCTCAGTATACCCCTTTGATTTCTGAACTAAGTTATGTTCGGAAACTAAAAACTTACCGGGAAGGCTAGGTGAACACAGTCGAGGCCAATGTCGTCAGCCGTCTCCGGCCACGACTTCTAGGCCTTGAAAAGCAGCCTCCATATGTCTTCGTGTGTCATGCCGAAGAATCGCTGCAGGGTCCATGGACCTTCCGGGTTGAACTCCCACATATGGAGAGGCCGGTGCTGGCAGGGAAGGGTCCAACGGAATAGCATCAGTTGAATCACGTCGGTGAGGCTGGTGTTCTTTTTTTTGACAGAAAGACTGTAAGGGAACCCCCTACAGTATAATTGGTGCAACAAACCCAAATTGCAAGTACCATGCCTTGAACCTGGGTGGGTGGGAAGGCATCAGCCCCTTCCCACCACTAGGGTATGCCTTAGTATGCTTGGTGTTCTTTTTAATAATGTTTTTGATGCGCTTTTGCAGCATCAACACCTCGCCAGTCGACCCCCAGTCCGGACCCTTGTTGATCCACGACGCGAGCCGCATCGGGGGTCCGGATCTAAACTCAGGAGTGGCTACCCAGTTGGCGCTGTCGGTGTCAAAACCGGCGGATCTCGGGTAGGGGGTCCCGATCTATGCATCTTAGGCTGATGGTAACAGGAAGCAAGGGACACAATGTTTACCCAGGTTCGTGCCCTCTCGATGGAGATAAACCCTACTTCCTGCTTGATTAATATTGAAGATATGAGTAGTACAAGAGTAGATCTACCACGAGATCGTAGAGGCTAAACCCTAGGAGCTAGCCTATGATGGTATGATTGTAATTGTGATCGGCCTTCTAAGGACCATCCTCTCCTGTTTATATAGACACCGGAGAGTGCTAGGGTTTACACGGAGTCGGTTACAAGGAATGAAATACAATATTCGGATCGCCAAGCTTGTCTTCCACGCAAAGGAGAGTCCCATCCGGACACGAGCCGGAGCCTTGAGTCTTGTATCTTCACGCTTCAATAGTCCGGGTGATGTATATAGTCCGGCTGTCCAGATACCCCCTAATCCAGGACTCCCTCAGTAGCCCCTGAACCAGGCTTCAATGAAGATGAGTCCGGCGCGCAGTCTTGTCTTCGGCATTGAAAGGCGGGTTCCTCTTCCCGAATACTCCAAGGTAATTATCGAACACGTAGACCGTGTCCGGATCTACTATGATGAATAGTGTCCGATTCTGCAAGATGATCTTCACACACCATTGTAGGGAACATAGCATATATCCGTTTTACTGGCAATCCTTGTACGTCGTGCCCCTGCATCATGGCCTGGTCCAACACAAATCGGCGTTTCCCGCCCCACCTCGACTCGCGTGGCGAGGCGGTTTTATTGGCACGTCCTGCCAAAGCACAAATCGTGTTCCTCTTATTACTGGATCTTTCATCAATATGGGTGTGTGTGACCCCACGGCGACCGTTGGTATGACTCCGTGTATTTTAGATAAGTCTCAAGTGGTCACGCTGAGGACTCTTGATATTCATCCCTTTTATAAAGGGGTCAAGGCCTACGCCTCTTCTCCACCTCCCTTGCTCCTTCTCGCACCTCGAGTTCTAACACCCAAGACCCAAGCTCCAACACACCAGATCCTCCAACATGTCCGGATCCGATGCAAAAGGCCGGTGGGTGGCTTCCTCGATCCAAGAGGAGGACATTATGAAGCTTAGGGAGGTCGGATACCTGACCGCTGACATTCAGCACAGGCTTCCTGCTCCAGGCAAGTTATCCCTATGCCGGAGCCCAACGAGAGTGTTGTGTTTGTCCCACACTTCCTCCGAGGCCTGGGCCTCACCCTTGACCCCTTTGTGAGGGGGCTCATGTTCTACTATGGGTTGGATTTTCATGATCTGGCTCCAGACGCCATCCTCCATATCTCGTCGTTCATTATTGCGTGCGAGTATTTTCTCCACGTCACCCCACACTTCGGCTTATGGCTCAAGACCTTTAATGTGAAGCCGAAGATGATCGAGGGGCGACATGCGGAGTGCGGAGGTGCCATAATAAGCAGGAACACCGATGCCCCATGGCTAGAGGGTTCTTTCCCAGAAGTATCCAATATATGGCAACAGAGGTGGTGTTATGTTACAGCTCCCAGAGGCACAAAGTGGGTAGCCGCCCTCGAGTTCCGCTCGGGCCCTCCATCACAGTTGGCGTCTTGGACCGACGTCGGACGCAATTTTGGGCTGGCTGGTGATGTACCAGAACTGCAGAATCGCATCCGGGAGCTTATTGAGAGGGACATAAATCTTGTCGGCATAATTCAAGTGATGCTAATCCGATGGATGTTGCCGTGCAAACGTCGGCCTCTCCGGATGTGGGAGTTTAATCCGGAGGGTCCGCAGACTATTAAGCACTTCTTCGGCCTGAAGCTCGAAGGGATGTGTAAATTATTCTTCGGACCACAAGTAAAGTGTCCGGACACCACCGAGGATGCGGGCCTAAGCTGCAATCACCTAGATGCCCCAGTAAGTAACCTTAAAGCTAGACACTTCATTTATATTTATCATAACTATTATTCTGAAAATCCCTCCATGGCCAGGAATGGCTCAAAAAGGCGGAGAGAATCAGGTGTCCGGCGCCACTTCCTGAAAGTTCGCCTGGTCCAACCGTTGCCAAGATGCTTGGCCGGGCACTCAACAAAATCTCCTTAGGTAAAGGCGAAGGAAAGGGTAGTGAAGCCAAACTTCACACACTACGCATCCAGACCAGGGGAATCGCTACCTCTCCTACGGAGGATAGTCGGGAAGGGGAGGTTAAAGCCTCCTCCCCGCGCGGGAGGAAGAGGGCCGCCTCCGAAGACTTGGAGGCGGAGATGCCCAAACAAGGGAAGAAGGCATCACCAGGGGGCTCTACCGTGACGGGCACCCTCACCGCGTCGTGCCCACCAACGGGCCATCCCTCCATCGAGTTGTAAGTTGATCGTTAATTCGAAGGTAGGATGTTTCTCCGAGATTCATAACCGGGACTTCGTCTTTTGCAGTATGGCGAGCAGCTCTTCTCAACAGAGTTCGTCTTCGGGGGATCTTCCTCCGGAGATGATGGAGAGTGAGACCCCGCCCACCTCTCTGCCTCAAGAAGCGGGTGACACTGAGGTGTCGTCATGGAGGAGTCCGGATCTGCCAAAGCCGGAAGCTGACACGTCAGTCGCCCTAAGCCCGGAGCGTTTGGGTCCCACGGGGGGCGATGAGAAGGGTCCGGCGCAGTTCGATGTTCGGCCGGACGTACTGACAGGCCTTCCGGAGTGAGCCGCGCTCTCAGAGGAGCACCGCTCTTTAATGAGCACGGTGCTCACGAAGATTTCATCCGCTACCAGTGGTTTGAATGAGGCATTTACAAGCCTACTCAAAGGCTTTGAGGTATGTAGTGAAAAATACACTATTTTTTGGTTATGAAGCACTCGCTAGGTGTGCTCCCTATGGATAGTAGCCCCTGAGACTCTGGTTGCCCGCCATAGGCGGCAAATGGGGGATCATATAGTAATGGCTGCGCCGTACATGTGCGCAGGTATATAAGGATCCGGCAGCCGACCAGTTTGTTGAAGTTGCCGAACTAAGGAGGCAGATCGGATCTATTGATGCCGATATCACGCTGGTGAACAAACGGCTGGAAGAGTCACAAGGTATGTGATCTGCTTCCCTTATTATGATGTATAGGAAAATGCGAGAGGAGTAGAATATTAATGCAATGTGTTTGTACCGTAGATGGCGCTGCTGCCGTGGAGGCCCTGAGAGCGGAACTTGCTCAGGCCAAGGAACAAGCTCGGGCTAGCAATGCGGCTACCCGAAAGGCGGCCGAAGAATTGAGAGCCGAACAGGCTGCTCATCGCCGAAGTGAGGAAAAGATAGCCAAAATGGCTGGGGAGTTGAAAAATGCCGCCGACCGGTATGTACTCCTTGAAAAGGAGAATAAGTCTAGTTCGGCCGAGCTAGACAAGGCACTTAATGCCGCCAAGGAGATGCGGACCGAGATCCAGGGTATGCGGGAGGAGCTCCAACAGGCCAACAAAATTGTGGCTGGGGTTCCTACTTACTGCGGACGAAGTTTTTGGATCCGAAGTATGCTCCCCTGGCTGGGCACTGGAGTTCTGCAGACGCATATGCGGACTTGGCGAATAGTACAGCTGACGCTGCTAAGTTTTTTGAGGGTCAAGGTGATAAAGAAGTGGAGAAGCTTTTCTAGTCGCAGTTCAATGCTCCCACTCGCCCGCTGCCGCTAAATGAGAAGGCGGCTGCTGTGCCGGAGCTCCACAGGCTGTCCGGGCTTGCAATGCGGTCTGTAATAGACCATCTTTGGCCGAAGGGGCCTAAGCCGGGCAACTACTTTGGTTTGGTGCAGCAATTCCTTGGGGCCGTGTCTCGGATTGCCGCCATGAGGAGGTCGGCGTGCATAGAGGGTGCGCGGATGGCTCTTGCCCGCGTTAAAGCCTATTGGACGGATATGGAGGCCACCATTATAGCGACCCAGGATCCGGCGGGAGGCCAATATCTGGCCGAGCACTACTTGGCGCAGGTCACAGAAGATGCCCGCCTAATAGAGGCGCAGTGCTCGAAGAATGTCTTGTTCGAGTGGTAAGTCGAATCCTTGTAAAAACCAATGTTTATTTTGATTATGAGGCTATATTTATACTTTTTGCCCAGAAGTATGATTGTGTCCCCTTTGCGGCCGTTTTTATATAGATATTAGTAGTCCGAAAGTTAGCAGTCGTTGGCTTCAGCCCCCACGCATACAATGCAGAGGTGTTCGCGAGAAATATGCTTAATAACACTTGATCCAACGTCTTGTTCCATGAAGGAGGTGATCGCACGTCGAACTAGGAAACCTATATAACCGTAACACTTTCTCTTAGCCATGGGGTTCTAACGGTGGGGCTACTATGTAGCCCCTGGTACATTCGCATGCATCCGAATACGGGCGTGTATGTACATTGCCGGGAAACAGCCCTTCGTTAATGCGGAGGAATCCCTAAAGATTCCGGTGAGTCTTCAAGTGGTTGAACAGTCTCTCGCTGTATCATGACAGTCAGTTTTCGGCTTTCTCTACTGAGGTGCTCATTCAAAATAACCAGGGCACAATCGCAGTAGTTCTCCTTTGGCCGCCTTAGCCGATAATAACGAAACATAAGGCGGCAAACCCGGGAGCCGGGCAAACACAACATTTTACCAAAGACATGATTCGGCGCTGATGCATATAAGGCCAAACTCGTGACGTCGAACACTCCCGAAGGTATTCGGTCTTTGCAAAAGAAAACGGGCTGACGAAAGCCTGTTATAAACCCTAAATTTCTAGGTACGTGCGATTAATCTATCGTGGCGAAATGCCAATAACGGCAGTATCCTCTGTGGGTATGGGACCCATGGGATGGTTAAACAACAAGAGGCAGTAGAAAAGGTTTACACATGGGCTTAATCTAAAAAGAAACCTGTTGAATGGGCCCCTGCTACACGTCTGCGCCTTTGTCTCTGTTGTGCCGTATCCTGGAAGGGTATCACGCGAACATTGTCTGTGGAAAAAGAATAACTCGTAAGAGAGTACAACGTAAGTATGCGATGGATAATAAAAGTGTTAGATATTGGCCTGCCAGTAAGGTTGAGCCAGATGTGGGTCTGCATTAAATATTTATAGCCCCTCGTATCCGTTATGGGATTACATATACGGTGCCCTGGTTCAGTTTTATTCGGGTTACCAGACTCATCTAACCATGTCCGTGGTTGTAATGACCAGTCATGTTTTTGATACTGGAGGCCGCTTACAGTTTGGCCGCCAGGGCAGTCGCATGTTCCTCTGCGCGTGAAGAGCGCTCTGTGATTCCGCTAACGGTAATGACGCCGTGTGGACCGGGCATCTTGAGTGTAAGGTAGCCATAGTGAGGCAATGCGTTGAAGCGAGCGAAGGCCACTCTTCCAAGTAATGCGTGATAGCTGCTTTGGAAGGGTGCGATGGTGCAGAGTAGTTCTTCGCTTCTGGAGTTACCTGGGGAGCCGAATGTTACTTCCAGCACGACGGAGCCCCTGCCGTGGGCTTCAACGCCTGGTATCACCCCTTCAAAGGTGGTATTGCTTTGGCTAATCCTGGATGGGTTTATCCCCATTTTACGAACAGTGTCCTCGTATATTAAATTGAGACTACTGCCGCCGTCCATGAGGACACGGGTGAGATGGTATCCGTCGATCATTGGGTCTAGCACCAAGGCCTCTGATCCTCCGCGCCGAATACTAGTTCAGCCATCCATGTGATCGAGGGTGATCGGACGAGACATCCAGAAGTCAGATGTGGGTACGATGGGCTCTACGTCGTGCGCGTCTCTGAGAGCGCGTTCGTGCCTTCTCGTGAATGTGTGAGTCGCGTGGATCATGTTTACTGTTTAACCTCTGGCGGGAATTTTTTCTGTCCCCCAGTGTTCGGCTGGCAAGGTTCGTCCTCGTCTTCACTTGGTGTTTCCCTCCCCTTGTGTTTGGCATTTAATTTGCCGGCCTGCTTGAAGACCCAGCATTCTCTATGCGTGTGGTTCGCAGGTTTCTTTGGGGTGCCATGAATTTGGCATAGTCTATCCAGGACTCTATTCAGACCGGACGACCCCTCTTTACTGCCTTTAAATGGCTTCTTTTGCTGATCAGGTCGAGAGCCCCTGAATCCGGTGTTGACCGTTGTGTTATCCGGGCTCTCTTCCTTTTTTTGGCGTTTGTGTTTATTACGCCGTGGTTTCCCGTTGCCATCCCTTATTTCAGATGTGTTGGGGTCCCTGGTGCCTTTGTGGGCTAACCAGCTATCTTCACCCACGCAAAAGCGGGTCATAAGGCCTGTTAAGGCTGCCATCGTCCTTGGCTTTTCTTGGCCGAGGTGCCAGGCGAGCCACTCGTCGTGGATGCTGTGTTTGAATGCTGCTAAGGCTTCAGCGTCCGGACAATCAACAATTTGATTCTTCTTAGTGAGGAATCTGTTCCAAAGCTTGCGGGCGGACTCTCCGGGCTATTGGATTATGTGACTTAGATCGTCTGCATCCGGAGGCCGGACATAAGTCCCTTGGAATTTGGCCCTGAAAGCGTCCTCGAGTTCCTCCCAACTTCCGATTGAATTTTCGAGGAGGCTTTTCAACCAGTGTCGAGCTGGTCCCTTCAACTTGAGGGGAAGGTATTTGATGGCGTGAAGGTCATCCCCACGAGCCATGTGAATATGCAGGATAAAATCCTCGATCTAGACCCCTGGTTCTGTCGTTCCATCGTATGCCTCTATGTTCACAGGTTTAAAGCCTTGTGGGAATTCATGGTCCAGTACTTCTTCGATGAAGCACAGGGGGTGAGCAGCCCCTCTGTATCTGGGCGCGTTGTGGCATGCAATCGGCTGTTGTTGTGTCCGGTGCTTATTCCGAACTTGTATTTCGCTTGTATGAGCGTTTGGGTGGCCATAGTCCCTCGCCGGGGTGTGTCCTCTAGATCCGTAGATGGACCTGGTTGCACCAGCTTTCTTATCCAGATGCTCACGTAGATTGTGCACGGTGTCAGTAGCCGCTCTGTTGTGGTTGTGAAGCGGTACGTCTGGTCTCCTGGCCGTATTATTCTTTGGTGGAACGGCCGCGTCGCTGAATTCTGGCAGTAGTTTGCGTTTTGGATAGCTTTTTGTATGGCGATCGTCGCCATATCTTTCTTCAGTGTCTAGCACTTTATTCCATCTGTGACTGAGCATTTCCTGTGCGGCTTTGAGCCGTTGCTTCTGCTTCTTTAGACTTCTTGCTGTGGCCATAAGCTTTCGGTGGAGGTTTTCTCGTTCCACGCGTTCTTCCGGGTTGATGAATGCATCGTCGTCCGGACTGTGTTCCTGTCCTGGGGCGGTTTCATGAGCTCATCCCGCCGGATCAGTGTGATCGGGTATTTGCTCCGAACTTGGTTTGGCGTGACCTGGCTCATCCTGCTCCATCGCTGGGTCCATGTGGTCGTTATTGCCTTCGGGTTTACTGGTATATCGACCCTCCTTGCGCTCTTGTCGCTATTTTTGCAATTGCTGGACTTTGAGCGGCGTCTGCACCACCGTTTTGGCTTTTGCCCGGGTGTTTTATCTTCCAGATTATCACTGTAGTCCTTCTTGGGCATATCCACCATGTATATATCGTGTGACAAGGTAGTAGTCCCGCGCCCCAGAGATTCTGAAGCTTCTCCTGCATCGTCGTCCATACTGTCGATGTCTTTGGAGTCGAAGTCAAGAACGTCGGTTGAATCATCGATCGTGGCAATGAAGTGGGTGGTGGGTGGGCAATGAATTCCTTCGTTGCCTGCTTCCCACTCGGGCCGGACATAGTTCGGCCCAGAGCCTCCTGACAAAGAGAGAGACTTTAATGAGTTCAGCATGTCGCCAAAGGGCGAGTGCTGGAAGATGTCCGCAGTGGTAAACTCCATTACCGGAGCCCAACCTGGCCCGACTGGCTCGAGGGTATGTGGACCGGGACCAACAACCGGATACAAGTCCGGGGGCCCGAGGTTGCAGGCCTCAATAGAGGCGAGACCTGTGTTCGGCTCCACAACCGATGAGTATGCGGCCCGCGGGGCGGGGTCCACCCCTCCGTCCTTAGGCAAGGCAACCTGCTCCGGATTTAGATCAAGTGCTACTGCAGGGATGATATCCCGAGCACTGTCCTACAGCAGGTCTAGGCCGTGCTCGTCGTGACTGTCCGGCGCTCCTGGCACAGGCCCGTATCCGTCGAAGATCAAGTCCCCACATATATCCACCGTGTAGTTCAAGTTTCTGAACCTGACCTGGTGGCCAGGGGTGCGGCTGTCGATCTACTCCAGATGACCAAGCGAATTGGCCAGCAGCGCGAAGCCACCGGACTTAAAGATCTGTCCGGGGAGAAGAGTCTCGCCTTGGACCGTGTTGTTGGCGATTGAAGGTGCCATCAGGCCTCGAAGCGACGACACAGAGGAACTCTCAATTAAAGCACCAATGTCGGTGTCAAAACCGGCGGATCTCGGCTAGGGGGTCCCAATCTATGCGTCTTAGGCTGATGGTAACAGGAAGCAAGGGACACAATGTTTACCCAGGTTCGGGCCCTCTCGATAGAGGTAAAACCCTACTTCCTGCTTGATTAATATTGAAGATATGAGTAGTAAAAGAGTAGATCTACCACGAGATCGTAGAGGCTAAACCCTAGGAGCTGGCCTATGATGGTATGATTGTAATTATGATCGGCCTTCTAAGGACCATCCTCTCCGGTTTATATAGACACCAGCGAGGGTTAGGGTTTACATGGAGTCGGTTACAAGGAATGAACTACAATATCCGGATCGCCAAGCTTGTCTTCCACGCAAAGGAGAGTCCCATCCGGACATGAGCCGGAGCCTTGAGTTTTGTATCTTCACGCTTCAATAGTCCGGGCGATGTATATAGTCCGGCTGTCCGGATACCCCCTAATCCAGGACTCCCTCAGGCGCCACGAGGTTCGGTGAGGTAGAACCATTCCTGCTGCCATATCTTGATAGTTTCCATGAAGGCCCATTTGGGCCAGGTGACATTGTGGAGTTTGCTCACCATGGCACCTCCAGAGTCTGCGTGCTGCCCGTCCACCACCTTTGGCTTCACGTTGAAGATTTTGAGCCAAAAACCGAAGTGGGGGGGAATGCGGAGGAGCGCCTCGCACACGACAATAAACACCAAGATGTGCAGGAAGGAGTTTGGGGCTAGATCATGGAAATCTAGCCCGTAATAGAACATGTAGCCTCAGACAAAAGGGTGAAGTTGAAAGCCTAGTCCGCGGAGGAAGTGGGTGATGAATACCACCCTTTCACTGGGCCTAGGAGTGGGGATGACCTTCTTCATGGTAGGGAGCCTATACCAAATGTCCGTACTCAGGTACCCCACCTCCCAGAGCTCCTTGATGTCCTTCTCCTTCACGGAGGAGGCCACCCATTTGCCTTGAAAGCCGGATCCGGACATGGCCGGAGAGGTTGGTGGCGGTAGGGAGGATTGAAGTTTGGGCGTTGGAGCTCGAAGACGGGAAGGCTGAGGAAGAAGGAGGCATGGGATAAAAAGATGGATCTTTATCCGTGAATGCCGAGCGCCCGCCTCGCTAGCCTTAAAACCTCACCTGCTCCTGATGTGGGTATGCGCTGTAGTCGGTAGGGTTACCCAAATACCATTGATGAGCAATCCCGCATTAAGTGGGCACGAGCTCTATTTTGACAGGACGTGCCAACAAGGCATGGCCTCGAAACGGGGAACACAGGGTGTGAAAACGGTTCCAAATGCCGAAGGGTCAAGTCTGCCGCTTCATCGAAAAAGTTGTCAGTAAAAGACACTATTCTTATTTTTATATATATCCTGCCTTTGCGCCTAAGGGTTGTGTTTACTATGAAAAGCCGGATACAATTCTTTTACAAAGGAAAGCTGATGTGTATTCTTCAAGGAACCCGCCTTGCAATGCCAAAGACAATCTGAACGCCGGATAGGCTGGTTCAGGGGCTACTATGGGAGTCTTGGACTAGGGGGTCCTCGGGCGTCTGGTCTATTGGATATGGACCCCACTGATGGGTTGCCGGATCATGAAATCCGACATTTGGCGTGCCAGGTAGGGGTGCGTCAGAATCTTCTTCCTCGACCTCTAGATCGCGCCACTGACCACTATGGTGGGCGCTCCTCCGCCGGCCCAGTCGACGCGCGTTCCCGAAGAAGCGCCGGGGCTGCGTTGCCTCACCCTCTCCCTGTGGTAGGTGCAGTGGCCGCCCAAAGTTCCGACCGGAGATGCCGCCGCGCTATGACAACGCGGCAGATCCGACCCCTTTCTTCAAGCATACGAGGAGGCAGTTTGGGCGGCCGGCGGAGACAACAAGGTGAAGGCCAACTGGCTCCCCATGGCCCTGGTAGGCGTGCCACACGTCTGGTTGCTCAACATGCCGGCATCTTCTATGGCCTCCTGGGAGGAGCTGTGCGACCTCTTCCTTACCCACTACGCGGCACCGGCCCCCCGGTCATTGCAGCTCTCCTAGGTGGCTCACAGGCACCACCTTCCAACTGGCACATCAAGCAATTCTACCGACGGGCAGGCGCCACTCAGGCGGCCTCGGGGGCTCCCTTGTGCTGGGCAGCGCCCCAAGCTAACCTCACCTTCAGCCCCAAGGATCACCCCGTCGCCACGATGGGAGCAGGCGCGCTCCCTATGCTCTGCACCCCCACCGTTTTCCATGTGGCGATCACTAGGACCCTCATCGACGGCGGAGCCGTCATCAACGTGCTCTCTCCGGAGGCGTTCGGTCTGCTCCACGTGCCGCCCAGCCGACTCCGCCCCTCCAAGCCTTTCTTCGGGGTCGGCGGTGGCTCCGCTAGGCCCCTGGGGCAGATCGGCCTCCCTGTCACCTTCGGGACACGCGACAACTACCGCACCAAGCTCATCAACTTCGACATCACCAAGATTGACCTGTCGTACAATGCTATTCTGGGATACCCAGCCTTGGCTCGATTTATGGCCGCGACCCACCCCGCGTACAACCTCATGAAGATGCCTGGCAGCAACGGTGTCCTCAGATGGCGGGGGACACCAAAGGCGCGCTGTAGGCCCTCAACCTTGCCTTCAGGACAGCCGCGTCCGCGCTGCCCGGTGAGAAGAAGGGCCAAGAGGCCTCGGAAGCAGCGCCGACCAAGAAGAAGAAGGTGTTCTCCCAAGACCGAGCCGATACGAAGCAAGTGCCGGTCTGCGAGGATGGGACGGCCAGCGCCACATTCACCATAGGGGCTGGCCTCCCTCCGGATCAAGAGGAGGCGCTGATCAGCTTTCTGCGAGCCAACAAGGATGTGGTCGCCTGGGAACCCGAACACCTGGCAGGGGTCCCGATAGGGATAATCGAGCACCACCTGAGGGTATGCCCGAATGTGCGGCCAGTAAAGCAGAAGGATCGCTGCCAGTCCATTAAGAAACAAGCCTTGATCGTCCAGGAAACCCGTAAGCTACAAGCCGCAGGGGTCATCAGAGAGGTACGGTACCCAGAGTGGCTGGCGAACCCCATCATCGTCCCCAAGAAACAAGGGAAGGAGCGCATGTGTGTCGACTTCACCAACCTCAACATGGCATGCCCACAAGATCCCTTCCCGCTCCCTCGCATCGACTAGATCGTTGACTCTACCACCGAGTGCGACCTGCTGTGTTTCCTGGATGCCTTCTCTGGCTACCACCAGATAAAGATGGCCGTGGAGGATGTGGAGAAGACGGCGTTCCTCACTCCATGTGGAGTGTACTTCTACACGTGCATGCCTTTTGGACTGCGTAATGCCGGGGCAACCTTCCAGCGGCTGATGCATATCGCTCTAGGCTCGCAGCTTGGGAGGAACGCAGAGGCCTATGTTGACGATATAGTAGTGAAGTCTCGTGAGGCTAGGACTCTAATACAAGATTTGGAGGAGATGTTCGCCAGCCTGCGCATGGATCTTTGGCTTAACCCTGAGAAGTGTGTGTTCGGGGTCCCATCCGGCAAGCTGCTAGGCTTTTTGGTGTCACACAGAGGGATCGAGGCCAACCCGGAGAAGGTCACGGTGATAGAGGACATGAACCCCCCACAGACCCTGAAGGAGATGTAGAAGCTGGCGGGCTGTGTAACCTCACTTGTGTGTTTAATTTCCAAGCTGGGGGAGCGCGCCCTCCCGTTCTTAAAGCTGATGAAGAGGAAGGAGCCATTCGAGTGGACCCCAAAGGCAGACGCGTCCTTCCAGGACCTCAAGAGATATTTGACCAGCCCGGCAGTGATGGTGGCACCACACCCTCTCGAGCCCTTGGTGCTCTATCTGGCAGCAACCCCTCACTCAGCAAGCGCCACCCTGGTGGCACTAAGGAAAGAACGCCCGGTCAAGAAACCTCAGCAGGATGCCCAACCATCAAGCAAGGCATAGCACCCTCAGGACAATGTATCCGGGGCCTTGACCGACCCGGAAATCGACGTTCCTCCTAAGGCCACGAGGAACCCCGCAGCCATCAAAGCTCCCAAGGAGGGGCCTCATGAGGCCATGGAGGACCTGCACCGTCGTGAGGAACGAGACTCCACTAACGCCTCCCTCCTTGTCAAGCACCCTGTCTACTTCGTCAGCACAGTTCTGAGGGAGGCCCACGCAAGCTACCCCATGCCTCAAAAGCTCCTGCTTGCACTCCTGGTCACCTCCAGGAAACTGCGCCACTACTTCCAAGGCCACCCCATCAAAGTTGTTTCAGCGTACGCACTGGAGAGGGTGCTCCGGAGCCCGAACTTAGCCGGACGAGTTGATGAATGGAACATTGAGCTTCAGGCATTCAATCTCGAGTTCAGAACCACCAGGGTCATCAAGGGCACGACCCTCGTGGACTTCGTGGCCGAGTGAACCGACGCTCCCGACCACGGAGTAGGCGAGGACTGCTCCCTCCTGCCAGGGGACGAGGAGCCGTATGGATGGATCATGCACTTCGACTGGGCATTCACGCGACAATGCGCAGGAGCATGGGTCATCCTCATCTCACCCACCAATGACAAGCTCTGTTACGCAATGCAGCTCTGCTTCCAGTAGGGCAAAAAGGTCTCCAACAATATCATAGAATTCGAAGGCCTACTCGTCGGACTTAGGGCCGCGGCCGCACTGGGAGTAAAGCGCCTCACCATCAAGGGTGACTCTCAGCTTCTCGTCAACTTCTCCAACAAGGAATACACGCCTAAGGACGAGCACATGGAGGCGTACCTAGAGGAGGTGCGCAAGATGGAGAAGTGGTTCATGGGTGTGGAGCTGCAGCATGTGCCGCGCAGGACGAACATGGAAGTAGACGACATCGCCAAAAGAGCCTCTCACAGAATCCCTCAGGAGCCAGGGGTGTTTGAGGAGCGGCTCTTCAAGGCGTCTGCGACCCCCCATGTCACGGCTCTAGCACCACCTCTGGAGGACTTACCACGGGCATCGGAGATAGGCGCCCCAACCTATGGTCACCCCTCGGGAGCCCGCCAGCTGCTCACGCTCGAGCCTCAGGAGGGGTGCTGGACCAAAGAATTCAAGACATACTTACTTCAAGGGACCCTGCCAGAGAAGGAGGAGGACACCGAGCGCGTGGCATGTCAAGCCACCACGTACTACATCAAGGATGGTGAGTTATATCGCAGAAGGCCAAATGACGTTTCGTTGCGGTGCATCTCCAGGGAACAGCAGGGGCTCGAGCTGCTGGCAGACATACATGGTGGGGACTGCGGGTATCACTCCTCGTCGCGCACCCTAGTGGGCAAGGTGTTCTGCAGTGGCTTCTACTGGCCCACCGCGCTCAATGATGCTACAGAGCTGGTGCGCTCTTGTGAAGCATGCCTGTTTCACGCCAAGCAGATCCACCAGCCAGCGGAGGGCCTCCAGATGATCCCGCTCACGTGGCCGTTCACGGTCTGGGGGCTGGACATCTTGGGGCCGTTCCCTCGGGCGCCAGGGGGCTGCCGATACCTCTACGCCGCCATCGACAAGTTCACCAAGTGGGCGGAGGTAGAAGCCATGCGCACCATCCAGGCTGGATTGGCCGTCAAGTTCATCAAGGGAATCATGAGCCAGTTTGGGGTCCCCAATCACATCATCACTGACAACGGCTCGCAATTCACCGACAATCTTTTCAAAACGTACTGTTCTAACCTTGGAACGCAGATCTGCTACGCCTCAGTAGCGCACCCACGGAGCAATGGACAGGATGAGAGGGCCAATGCAGAAGTCCTGAGGGGCCTCAAGACCCGGACCTTCAAGAAGAAGCTCGAGGCCTATGGCAGGGGCTGGCTCAACGAGCTGCAATCCGTGCTGTGGTCCATCCGCACCACCGCGACCAAGCCAATAGGAGAAGCGCCATTCTTCCTCGTCTATGGAGCAGAAGCGATCCTCCCTCACGAGGTCAAGCATCGCTCCATGCGGGTCCTGGATTTCGATGAGACACAGTAGGACGCCACGCGGAGGATGGATCTCGTGCTGGGGGAGGAACGCCGCCGTCAAGCCTCGCTCCAAGCAGCAAGGTACCAGCAGGCGCTGTGGTGGTGCCACTGCCGCAACGTCCGCTCCAGGATGTTAGAGGTGGGCGATCTCGTCCGGAGGCCGGTGCTCTCTAGGGAAGGGCTGCACAAGCTCTCTCCCATGTGGGAGGGCCCGTTTAGGATTGCCCATGTCTCCAGGCCTGGCGCCGCACGCCTGGAGACACAGGACGGGGTCCCCATCCAGAATGCCTGGAACATCCAGCACCTCCGGAAGTTCTACCCTGAAGAAAGCCCCGGACTGTGAAGCAAGGCTCCGGCCTGTGAAGGTCTCCACTCGTGACACTCTCACGTAATAATGAGTGGGGCTGTACACGCCTCGGAGTCTCCTGAGAGCCGTCCTGGGGCCTCACGGGGGCTCCCTCCCACGTCCTAGTGGCAGCACTTAGCTCCACGCTGGTGAGAAGACTAGATTAGGTTCCGGACGCGACCTTTCATTTCCTTTCTGGAGTTACTTGCAGTTTCTTAGCAATCTTTCAATGGATTTGGTATTCTCGAACGTTGGTTCCTTGAAGCGGTCTCCTTCTCTTTAGTTGCTTTTGGTCTAAGGACGTGAGATAGGTGGCAGTCGCCCGCCACTTCTCCTCGCGCTCCTCGCGCGTGGGGATAGGTAGGTGTGTGCGCCCGAGGCTTGCCTTTGCGCGCACGCAGCACGCCGAACCCTGGTATTTCGGCTTCATCCTCGCGAGGAGCCCTCGATCAGATCCGCGGGCACCAGCACCCCTCATGTCCATGCCCCCGGGCAGCGCAACGCGGTGCATCAATACCGAGCTAATCTTTGACAGGGGGCTCACGTAAGAGGAAGTGAGCAACTCGACATTTTTTTATTTTTCTTCAAGAGCAGCCCTACAGTGGCTCCGCAGCAGTTCTCAAGGCCTCACAACCCTATGGCAGTGGCTCTGTTGAGTACCTGAAGCCAAGGCTCGTGAGGCAGCAAACTACTAGGTACTAAGCAAGCTAAGTCATCTTACCCTTGCCTACCCAGACCACAAACATTACGACACAACATTAAGACCGCAAACATAAGCATAAGGGCATAACTGCCGTTGTTCATTACACACCCCAACGGGGTACACCATCTTCTTTTTTCGAATTACAGGAGAAAGGAAAAGCTAAACAATGAGGGCTCGAAGGTGTGCGGGCCAAGCGCCAGCACCGCATCCTCAAGCAGCACCTCAAGGTGCTGGCTTGAGCCCAAGTTCGCCTACCCCCAACCTCATGCTGGGCTCCTCTCTAGCTTCACTGGGGCACCGCGGTGGGATGAACCACCGACGTCCTCGACACGAGCACGACGATGTGGAGGCCGGTCGTAGCCACCGCTGCTCGAGCTCTCATCCGAGGAAGAGCTGTCGTCGCGGGAGGAGGAGCGGGCGCCGCCGAGACCAAGCTCGCCATCGCCACCTTCGTCATCGTTTCCATCCTCTGGGCAGCATCCCACGCGGTGGCCGTCCTCCCTGAACACCCTCACGTAGAGGGTCGCCAGGCCATCGTACTTGAAGTGGAGGGTGCACCTCCCGCCCAGGCCACACGCGCGGACGAAGGTCTGCCAGATGCGAGTCAGGACCACGCTGCCGGAGGCGGTGACCACGGTAGCAACCCACGAAGCTCTGCTGCAGCACCCGTCAGCCTGCAGCCAGAGGCCATCAAGCCCTGAAGAAGGAAGCTCGCCTGAGAAGAAGCGTGGGAGCCGGAGCGAGGCGCCGGCCGGGCTCCCTGATCACACCACGAACTCGGGGAGCACGTCCAGCGAGGAGAAGCGCGGCTGAGGCAGGCACACGATCACAGTGCGCCTTCCTTCGTCATGGGGGCTGCACGGAAGCTGGTAACCCCCTCCGCGAGAAGAGGTGCCGCCGCGGGCGCCATGAGCAAAGCCGCCTACGGGGGTGCGCGCCTGCACCCCCTGGATGTCGCTGGAAGGACCGTGGGGTGCATGCATGGACGGCCTCGGCCCCTCTTGGGAGGGGGAGAGGCTGGCCGCTCCTTGGAGGCATTCCCCTTCTCGGTGGTCGAAAACCTCTTCGGCGATGCCATGGGAGCAAGATGGAGAAAATAAAAGCAGACGAGAGCAAGATGAAAGAGAGACGGGAAGGAGCTCCGCCCGCTCGCACATTTATAGCCAGGAGAAGGTAAATCGTGGGCCTCCCATGATCTCCAGTTATGATTATTCCCTCTGCATGCAGCATACAGTTGTCAAGTCGAGCAGTTGCCGAGGCAGCGTGGGGAAGCGTCGCCCATGTCCCATCAATCACCACGTGTCATCAAGGCCGCAGGCGGTTAGGGCCTGCGGCGCTCCGCACTTGCCCTTTGGCTTCGCCTGGAAGCCAAGGCTGAGCGTGCCTTGGGCCCGGGGGCTACTGCCGGCGTCCTAGATATGGGGGTATCCAACCCTGCCTGCCTGCGGCCCACTGCGTGGCTCCATCGATGGCCTGGTACGGCCCAGCTTCAACACCAACACCGCAAGACCCTCGCGAGGAGGATAATTCCAAGACCCCCGAAGGAGTCGGCCTCCTCAGGAGGTATCCTGAGGGGCAGAGAGTTCTATGCAAATACCTCATGAGGCTCGGCTGACGTGAGCCATGAAGACCAAGGCCAGGCGGGCGCGAGGCGGGCGCAGAGCACAGGTTTCCTCTTCGGTGCAAAGGAGGCAAGCCACAGGCGCGGAGTCCCGAGGAATCAGCCAAAGGTTTCCATTCCGATGCAACAAGACCAAGACCTCCAGGACGGCAGGACGAAGTTCATCGATGAGCCCACCGCAGCGTCACAACCACAGGCTTTTCGCAGGCGTAGACTACTTTTGTCAGGATAGACTGTACTACTTGTCCCCTTTCAAATCTGGCTGTTGTAGGATCCCTTCCCGCTCTTATTTGGGAAGAGGACCGAGGCCACTATAAATAGGACTAGCCACCACCATAGAGAGGGGGATCAAGACAAGTAGAGCTAGCATATACCACACCAGCTCAAGAACACCTCTCCTCCCGAGGCTTGTTCATCCACTGTACTTGTTCATCCGCAGCCTACAAGGCAATCCACCACTCCACACTGGATTAGGGTATTACACCACAACGGTGGCCCGAACTAGTATAAACCTCTGTGTCTTTGTGTCTCTTTGAGCTCGACACGCTAGGACTAAGAGGATCACGAGTAGGCAGGCTGGGCAGGTTGAGATCTCCGCACGCACCCCAGAGTTCGAACCTCTCAAGGGTTGCCGGATCCCGAAATCCGACACAGTTACCTGAAGATGACAACTAATTAACCAAACAGTTAATAAGTGAGCACCACACTACACGACATATAGAACATATACACAGGAGCAATAGATTGCATAGTAAAATTAAGATAGCACAATTCACTAGAATTTGTTAAGGAAAGGTAGGAGCAGCACACGCAATGGGTAAACCGAGCATCCTTAACTGGCGTAGCTAGCAAATGTGAAGGTGCTCCTCCAAGATCTGGGGGTCGGTACGAATGGTAGCCATCATGACCTCATCCGCGCGTGCGGCCACGATTTGCTTCTCCACTTCCAAATGCTCCTTGAGATCCTGGCTATACTGCGTGCACCATGGCTTAGGACGGCTCTTATTTGCTGGAGGGGTCGGTGATTTGGGTGGAAGGTGTCGCGCTCGCGCAGCGGTCGGGGCATGTGGGATGTGGAAGGAGGAGGAGGACGGGGTTCGGGTGTGGATTACCTGGCTGGATAGGTGAGGCTGAGCAGCGTGAAGGAGGGTCGCCGGTGAGGAGGCAGCGCTGGAAGCAAGGGTGAAGGTTTCAACTTGGAAAGGAAGGCGGAAACAAGGGAAATGTGGCTTTTGGTAAGGGGGAGGGGCGGGGAAGTAGATATTTCCGTGGAAGCCGAAAATTTGGAATCGCTTCAGTGAAAAAATGGCGCGCAAAGTGTCATCAGACATGGTCCCTTATTCAGAACTGTGTAGGATATGTGAACATCACAAACGGTTGAGATAGTTTAACTCGTGTGCGATGAGTTTGAACGTCAAAAATTTTGGTTCCAATTTCCCTGGTTACAGTGCTCATCCACGTCATTGCATAATTTGGGTACACAAAGGAGACTACAGCACACCCACACTTCTTAATCGAGCAAGTTCAGCAATTAAATAGAGCTAGCTGGCCTAAACATTACTCTAACAAATTAAAGACCGGTGCTCTTAATTAAACAAAAAAAAGAGTACTACTACGGTCGGTGCTTGCCGATCTCCGCCTCCTCCTCCATGTCCAACTCGTGCCCGACGATCTCCTGGGGAAGGAGCGCCATAGCATCCATCGCACCATATTCGGCAAGAATCTCGCCATCCGCGTCTGCCATCTCTTTGGAAAAGGCCACCACGAGCTGGGCGTGGGCGGCCGCGATTTAGGCTTGGACGGGCTTCGTTGTCGCAAGGTATGCGGCGGAGGAATGGACGGCTGCTCGAACACTCTCGGTGATTGTCAACTCTTCGGCCGTGGGTTGTCGACCATTGTCGGAGAAGCTTCGTTCGATTTGTGCGGTGACCACCATGAGCTGGGCGTGGGCGGCCTCGACATGGTCGTGGGCGGCCTCCATCAAGGCTAAGGCCACCGCTGTGGAACGAACAGCTGTTGTGCCGCTCTAGCCAGCTGCTATGCCCGAGGCAGATGTTGCTGCCGCCACCTGAGAAGCAACAACGGCTGTTTGGGATGCCATGGCCGCCTGGTCACAGATTGCAGCCGTGCTCAAGCACCTTGTTAGCACGCGCATGGCGGCTGCGGCCGCGCTCTCGCCGGAGTGGGCCGCCGAAGTTGCCCTCACGACGCGGGTCCATGTCCCCATCTTTCACAGGCGACGATTGAATAGTGAAATGATATTTGGGGAGCGAGCTAGTGTGCTTGACACGCCGGCTGTGGACTGTAGCCGACGCACCTTCTCGCGTAAGCCATAGGCATACTATACACCGCGGTGCTCCAGGATATCTTGTACTACATCTCACACGGTTGGTGATAATAAACTGTGTGGGATCAACTTGATATTTAATTTTATTTGAATTACAGAATGGGGTCATAGCGGCAATGGACGGTGTTTGAATTGCTAGACCTTTTATCTGCAGTGAACATGCAACTATATGTGTGTCGTAAAAAAATTGGAATTGTTCAGGGTTCCTTTGTACATTTTTATACGGTAAATTGGTTTTTTAGGCATTTCAGGTGCACAATTCAAAACTAAACCACAGGCTCGAGTCCATAAAAATGGGTTGCAAAATCAAATGTTTGTCCTTGGTTGCAAGCTTAGGTCACATGCAAGAAATGAGAATGAATGTCAAACACCTTGAATCTGTCGCTCAGCTACTAACATTGAGATACATGCTCTTAACATTCTAGTAAATCAAAAACTTGTCTAAAATTCATGAAATTTGACATGATATCATGGAACGGCAGCGACATGCCGTGGTAAAAATATTGTCCCATTTGGGGCAGGTGTGGGGTATAAGCTTCTCGCAAACCAGAGCATCTCTCACAACAAGCCTGATGCTTTCAGTAGGGTACGTGCCACCTTGGGGGACGAAACGATATATGTTGCCTCTTCTTACTTTCAAAATGTCTCTCGTGTCAACATAGAACAACACGAGTGTTGTGTCAATTTTTGGATTTTTCGGGGTTCATTTTGACATTTTTCATGCATTAATTGCGTTTTCAATGCATTTATGAGCACAATTCAAATTTGAACTACATGCACATGCTCTAATGCATATAAATTGGTTCAGAATTCAAATCTATGTCCTTGGTTGCATGCTTAGGTCCCATGCAAGAAATGGGAATGAATGTCAAGCACCCTGCCACCATCACTCCGCCGCAAACATTGAGATTCTTGGTTTTTAAATTCTAGTAAATCCAAAACTTGTCTAAAATTCATGAAACTTGGCATCCTATCATGGAGCAGCATCAACATTTCGTGGTAAAAATATTGTCCCATTTGGGGCAGGTTTGGGGATATGCTTCTCATAAACCAAAGGCTCTCACAACAAGCCTATTGGTTTCGGTAGGGTACGTCCCACCTTTGGGGACGAAACGATATTCGTTGCCTCTTATTGCTTTAAAAAAAATTCTAGTGTCAACATAGAACAAAATGTCGTGTCAATTTTTGGGATTTTTTGGGGTTCGTTTGGACATTTTTATGCATTAATTGCATTTTCAATATATTTATGAGCACAATTCAAATTTGAACTACATGCACATATTATAATGCATATAAATTGGTTGAAAATTCAAATTTGTGTCCTTGGTTGCGTGCTTAGGTCCCATGCAAGAAATGGGAATGAATGTCAAACGCCCTGCCACCGTCACTCGGCCGCAAACATTGAGATTCCTAGTTTTTAAATTCTAGTAAATCCAAAACTCGTCTGAAATTCATGAAACTTGGCATGCTATCATGGTGCCGTGGTAAAAATATTGTCCCATTTGGGGCAGGTTTGGGGATATGCTTCTCACAAACCAAAGGCTCTCACAACAAGCCTGATGCTTTCGGTAGGGCACGTCCCACCTTTGGGGACGAAACGATATCCGCTGCCTCTTATTGCTTTCAAATTTTTTCTAGTGTCAACATAGAACAACAGGAATGTCATGTCAATTTTTGGGATTTTTTGGGGTTCGTTTGGAAATTTTTATGCATCAATTGCGTTTTCAATGCATTCATGAGCACAATTCAGATTTGAACTACATGCACATGCTCTAATGCATATAAATTGGTTGAAATTTCAAATATGTGTCCTTGGTTTCATGCTTAGGTCCCATGCAAGAAATGGGAATGAATGTCAAACACCCTGCCACCGTCACTCGGCCGCAAACATTGAGATTCCTGGTTTTGAAATTCTAATAAATCCAAAACTCGTCTGAAATTCATGCAACTTGGCATGCTATCATGGAGCGGCATCAACATGCCGTGGTAAAAACAATGTCCCATTTGGGGCAGGTTTGGGGATATGATTCTCACAAACCAAAGGTTCTCACAACAAGCCTGATGGTTTTGGTAGGGAACATCCCACCTTTGGGGGCGAAACGATATCCGCTGCCTCTTAGTGCTTTCAAAAAATTTCTAGTGTCAACGTAGAACAATAGGAGTGGTGTGTCGATTTTTGGGATTTTTCGGGGTTAGTTTGGACATTTTTATGCATTAATTGAGTTTTCGATGCATTTATGTGCATAATTTAAATTTAACTACATGCACATGCTCTAATGCATGTAAATTGGTTGAAAAATCAAATCTTTGTCCTTGGTTGCATGCTTAGGCCCCATGCAATAAATGGGAATGAATGTCAAACACCCTGCCACCGTCACTCGGCCACAAACATTGAGATTTCTGGTTTTTAAATTCTAATAAATCCAAAACTCGTCTGAAATTCATGAAACTTGGCATGCTATCATGGAGCTGCATCGGCATGCTGTGGTAATTTTTTTGTCCCATTTGGGGCAGGTTTTGGTATAAGCCTCTCACAAACCAAAGCTTCTCACAACAAGCTTGATGGTTTCGGTAGGAATGTCCCACCTTCGGGGACGAAATGATATCTGCTGCCTCTTATTGCTTTCAAAAAATTTCTAGTGTCAACATAGAACAACAGGAGTGTTGTATTAAATTTTGCATTTTTTCGGGGTTTGTTTGGACATTTTTATACATTAAGTGGGTTTTCTAGGCATTTTATGTGCATAATTCAAATTTGAACTACTTGCACATGCTCCAGTGCATATAAATTGGTTGAAAATCAAATGTTTGTCCTTGGGTGCATGCTTAAGTCCCATGCAAGAAATGGGAATGAATTTCAAACACCAGGGCACTGTTGATTGCTGGCAAAATGTTGAGATACTTTTTTTAAATTCTAGCAAATCCAAAACTCGTCTGAAATTCATGAAACTTGGCATGCTATTATGGAATGGCACCCGACATGCTGTGGTATTTTTCGTGTCCATTTTGAGAGAAGAAGCACTCAAATAATAACCAACAAAGGCATTTTCAAACAAATAGCTTCCACTCTAACCTCGCAAACCTTTGTATAATTAAAATCGTGCGCGTCATGTTAACCATTCACGTGACGCCATGTGTCTTTGTTATAATGGCTATAGGAGGTACCGTGCGGACAACTGCTTGACTGAACAGGAGGCGTGCAAGCGCAGTCTGGTGTGCAGGCTGACCTGCAATGCATAGGCTTACTAGGAAGCGTGCGAGTTGTACGCTGCGCATGCTCACTGGGAATCGAGCCCTTTGACTTCCATGGCCGCCCGCCTTCCTCTCCATTAATGGTGCCCGAGCCGCTACTTAATACGGGTGGCCTTACTGTTCGTCTCCCATTCCCCTCCGTCCCACAGACCTCCACCAATGCCATGGCGCAGAAGGATCATCTGCCACTAGTCTTCAAGTTTGGTGAAGTCAACTCAAATCCAGAGGAGATAGAAAATAAGGAGGAATGGGGCCACATGGACATGGCCCAGAACGAGCTGGCCGTGGCTGTTGCTGCCCCCGCTCCAATCCCAACTCCCATCCCCGCGCCCGCGCAAGCGACCATTCCCGTAGCATTGACGGGATGGTCGCTGAGCACTATCACAGAGCTGGAAGCCGCGGGCGTCACCAAGGTCTCCGCGGACCCGTGCAAGCTCATGTACATGCCAGCGCCAGCGGCAGGGCATGTGCCTGTGCGTGTGCGCGCCCCTCCACCCACCGCGGTGCCGGTCCCCGTACGTTTTGCTGCACCCACCACGCCCGTGCCCATGCGCGTGCCCCCATCAGCGCCATGGGATGCCGCCGTCGACCGCTACCTCTCAGCTCCGCTAGCTGCCGTCCTCCCGCGCCCCGCCTGTCGATCACGTGACGACATGATGTTTGATTTACAAGTGGAGAACATTCTGAGCTGCCTTGAAGACTACAACAACGGCGTCCCGGAGGACGACAACAACAAGGACGGCGCGACACGCAGCCTCCACCAGCGCTGAAAATAGTTTTTTCTGGGGTTTAATATTGTTTCTCGATCGCAAATGTTTTAGTTAGAACACCCGTATGCAAATTGATAGCTTTGCTAGGAAGCAAGGGAAAATATGCCGAGCAGGATTTGTGTAGTTGTCGATCACAAATGTTTTAGATAGAACACCCATATGCAAAGCGAGAGCAGGATTTGTGCATCTCTTCAACGCAAATGGTTGTTTTGGATGACCCGTCTGCAACCACTTACAAATGGTTGTTGCCATTTGTCAAACTTGAAAGATTGACATTTGTTGATCTAGTAACATTGCCATTTGTCAACCTTGTAACACTGTGAATTGTCAAAATATGCAGCAAAAAATCACTAGCACTATATAATTTTTGCAACTAAAATCCAGTAATTAACCATAGATTTCATTCATAGATTAAGCAGTCGTGCTTAAATTATACAAACAGTTCAACTCGATAGCTGAAACGACCAAACTTTTCCCCAATTGTTGCCAACCACGTACTAAAATAACTAGTTCTACTTTATATACTAGCTAATTTTAAGTACGTTGTATAGTTCGACCACATCTATAGTCAGATGAACTGAACAAAATAGCCCCTAAATACTACTACTACTACTACTACTACTACTACTACTACTACTACTACTACTACTACTACTACTACTACTACTACTACTACTACTACTACTACTACTACTACTACTACTACTACTACTACTACTACTACTACTACTACTACTACTACTACTACTACGGAGGGGCTTTGTACTACTTCCGGCAGCCTCTCCTCTGTTGAGCACGCTCAGTAAGAGGCAGAGGAGGAGGAGCCTACCGACGAGCTGGCTGCTGCACCTTCAGCGACGCTCACCTCGAATGCCCTCTGCCGCTCCAGACAACCCCTCTCAAAGCGGTGGTTCTCCTTGTAGATCTCCTGATTCCTCGCCTCTGAGGCAGCATGTGCCGCGGCCACGGTGGCGGTAATGCTCTTTGCATGATCGACAAGGCGCTCCTCCTCCTCCCGCAGGAACTCGCTGTAGCGCACAAGGTTGCTGACGCACGTGCCGGCATCCACCTCCGCCTCCCGCCCTCGAGCGGTGGTGGCAGAGCGGGCGATGACCCTGGCGATCGACAGTGGGCTAGCAGCTAGGGTGGACGATGATGGGGTGGCGGCCACGACCACCACCTCCCGCCTTCGAGTCGTGGTTGCGGAGCGGGTGATGGCCATGGTGGCCGTCAGTGGGGTGGTAGCCACGACGGCCACCTCCCGCCTTTGGGCCGCGGCGGTAGAGCGGGCGATGGACCTGGATTTTGACGGTGGTGTGGCGGCAACGGCGGCCGGCAACAGATGCCGACGGGCACCGGCGGCGGAGCGTGTGGTGGGTGTTCCGTGCAAACCCAACAGGGATGCCACGCACACTACACTACGCCGGGGACTACGCCGCTGCCATGGTGTAGCCTCCCAATTGGAGCTGTCATCTGATGACGGCGGAGTGGCTGAGCAATCACGATGGACCGGTGCCATTGGCGATTGTGGGTGAAGCATACGAGATAAGCTACAGGGAGGGAGGGGAAAATGCGACGCGGGACTCGCCGGCATGAGGGTTTTTATAGCAGGCCGATAAGCATTGGGATTTTGGGGGATTACACCCAGTCAGGCGGGAAACTTGCGCGGGAACCTGCGCGGTTGCGTGGGAACGGGCTCACTGATGATTCATTGGCACCACTGTTTGGCCAAAAGAACGCTCCCGCGCGCTGTGCCAGCTTGCGCTGTAAGCCGTCTGCGGCAGCAGGGTGACAAGACGTGCGAGAGGAGGACGAAAGGCCATGTACAAATGCGGTTAATAAAAAAATGTTTGCTATTGAATTACCTACTATACACTCGTCCTGGTTTATATGTACGATTTAACTAATAAAATATGAATGCATGTCACCAATGATTATATAGTTGGATTCGTATTTGAACATAGTTTCCAATTATACAATTTTTATAACATGCATTAACATTTTATTGGTTAAATTTGAGGGCAAAGTATGGCACATAATATAAAGGGGACTATAGGCCAAGATGGAGGTAGTAGCACACGACCGCTCTCTACACAGCGATGCAAGTGTCGGCCGGCTTGTAGGAGAGCATTTCCTGCGTGTTCAACTGCTCTATTCGTGTGGTTGCTTGCGGTTGAGGTGGCCACGGCGCGCTCTGCTCGCGTCCTTCTATGCATGCTCTGCCCTCTCGCGTCCCTCCACGTGCTCTGCCCTCGTCCCTCCACGTGCGCTGCCAGTGTTTGGGGCCGGCGCACGATCATGCATGTTCGTGCGGATGCGGTTGCGTCGGGCGCGGCTCCACAATGAAGTTACCCGATGCAAAAACTACCATGCGGACGCACCGAGAATCCAGGCCGCCCGGCCCCCATTTATTCATGCGGCCATTTACCTTCATCTCTCGCCTCACATGATACAACAATCACCTCCATGACGACACATATAGAAAGGACATCCAGCGGTTCCAATGGCGATCCCCGTGGCTCCAGTGGCGCTCCCAACGGCCGACAACGACAACGGAGGGCAGTTCACCACGCACCACATAGTTGACACCCATGTGAGGGGGAAGGCGCTCTCGGTCGTGTACACGAACGATCTGGTGTCGGTGGATAGCTCCATCCAAACTATGGAGCAGTTCCTTGTCGAGGACAAGTACCAAGTGGTCGGCTTCGACATCGAGTACACTATCGGTCGTGCGGGGCATAATCAAAAGGTTGTCGTCTCCCAGTTGTGCATGCGACATGATGTCCTCGTCTACCACTACCACCTGGCCACAAGGCCTTGCGAGCGTTTCTCCAGTTTTATCAACAGCTCCAACTACAAGTTCGCTACGGTGGACACCACCAACGATCTAAAAGCGCTCAAGGTTTCGGGCTTGAAATGCCCGAATCTTGTCAACATCCAGGACCACTACAAGGTCTAGGGCAGCACCAAGAACAAACTGAACTCCCTGGTTGACCTCGCCTCGGCCATCATCCATCCCTACTACATGAAGATGAAGGATGAGAGCAAGAAGGACAAGGACACCTGGCACAGTGTTTGGCATCAGAGACTGGATGAAGAACACATCAAGTATGCGACGAATAATGCATACACAAGCTACGAGATGTACAAGAGGATTGTTGACATGAGGAAGTGTCTTGTTGATGACTCAGCCGAGGGATCGAGCAACAGAGCAGTGGCGGGAGCGTCACAAGAAGTAGATGACCAGACGATCGTTTCTCCTACTTTAGAATGCATGCAATTGTTTATTGAGGTGTGTGCGAATGATCTATATAGTAGCTTATGTAATTGGATGTTTATTTCAGTTATATATATATATATACATGTTATTCTTCTGTAGACAGAGCAAATCACACTGCTTATTAGCAGCAATTGTCTGTGTTATTATTGGTCTTTGCACACATTTCTAATCACGGACCCGTTTGTCGCGTATCACACACATATTGTCCAGTTGAACCATTTTCATTGTGTTGCGCAATAAAGGCTGCAAAGAGGGATCTACAGCAGCAAGGACCAGCTTCCCTACTGATAGCTCATCTAACAGAATGCCCAAGTTAAGTGTGCTGAGGCTGGAGTAGTCATGTGATGGGTGACCGGATGGGAAGTGGACTCAATATTAACTAGTTGGATGGGGAACTGCAAAGGTTTATTATACACCTTTGTATTATAAACCTTTGTACTGACCCATCCAATCTAGTTAATATCAAGGTCTTTGTTTTGTAATTTTTGACATTTTTTGTTTTCTGAACACATGTTGATTGGCTTGAAGAAGGTCTATCTCGTTTCTTTTTGATAATTGTTTATACACAAGCAACTAGTTTGCATTTTTCAAAGTTTTTTGTACAAACAGAATCGCACACGAACTTACTACAGTAACTGTCTATGTTATAATTTCTCATTGCAAATAGTTCATCTTAGTGGGTTGTTTGCTGCGTATCACACACATCTGGTTTACACGAATCGTTTGTGTTCTTTTGGCTGATCGCAAATGCCGCATATCACACACATCTTGTTAAGATGAACCATTTCCGCTCCCTTGCCTAATCGAAAACAGTTTGTCCGAGTGAACCATATGCCGTATATCACACACACCTTGATCTGGCTGTCCGTTTCTATTGCATTCCCTAATATCACACAGTTCACCGGAGGGAACTGTATGCCATATATCGCACACACATTGATATGGCTACCCATTTCTGTTGTTCTTCCTCATCGCAAACAGTTCTGCTGGATCAACTGTATGGCCTACATCGCACACACAACTAAAATCGAACCGTGTTTGATGCATCGGTCATCGCAAATGTTTTTGACAATTTTGACGGTTCTCTGACACCACCGTTTGCGATTATTGCATCGCACACAGTTTCTCGAAGGGTCTCTCATTGTAGTGTTGCGTTAGCAGCATCCTGTAGTAGTGTAGTAGTCTCCGTCGGTGTAATAGTAGTCATCAATGGTTTCAGCTGGCTCTTGGGCTCCATCATCTGATCATGGCAATCGAGTAAAGGGGGAAAAAGTAGCAAAGCAACTGTGAGTACTCATACAAATTACTTGCAAGACTTACCTCAGACCTTTGCTAAGTATATATCGGTATCAATGGGAAGGGGCTGTATCTGTGGATTATATTGCAGAAATGCCAAAATAGAAGGGAATGCCTAGCCTAACAAAGACTAGCATCTTGCAACGTCTTTCAGCAACAGACGAGAGTAGAGTAACATAACATATAGTAACAAGTACATATTAGCCATGCCCAGAGATCCTTCCTCGACTCCCTACGAGAAAGCGATCCCAGAGCTATCATATCCATTTTAGTGTCACAAGTATCTTATTCTAGTTGTAGTAGATCAGGATACAACTCTGAAAGTCCGTTACCTTGGAAATGGCTATTCGAATAGATCACTTCCCTGTAGGGTGCTACCTCTTGAGCTTGCGTTGGTTTTTCCCTTGAAGAGGAAAGGGTGATGCAGCAAAGTAGATTAAGTATTTCCCTTAGTTTGAGAACCAAGGTATCAATCCAGTTGGAGATAACACACAAGTCACTGAATACCTGCACAAACTATCAAACAAACTTGCACCCAACGCGATAAAGGGGTTGTCAATCCCTTCACGGTTACATGAAAAAGTGAGATCTGATATGGATAGATAGATGATAAAGTAAATATTTTTGGTATTTTTGGTTTATAGATTAGAAAGTAAAAGGTTGCAAAATAGTAGATCGGAAACTAATATGATGGAAAAGAGAACTTGTACGATGGATAAGAGACCTGGGGGCCATAGGTTTCACTAGTGGCTTCTCTCAAGATAGCAAATAATATGGTGGGTGAACAAACTACTACCGAGCAATTGATAGAAGAGCGCATAATTATGACGATATCTAAGGCAATGATCATGAACATAGGCATCACATCCGTGTCAAGTAGACTGAAACGATTCTAAATCTACTACTATTACTCCACACATCGACCGCTATCCAGCATGCATCTAGAGTATTAAGTTCATAAACAATGGAGTAACGCATTAAGTAAGATGACATGATGTAGAGGAATTAACTCAAACAATATGATGAAAAATACCATATTTGTATCCTCGATGGCAACAATACAATACATGGCTTGGTGCCCCACTGTCACTAGGAAAGGACACCGCAAGATTGAACCCAAAGCTAAGCACTTCTTCCATTGCAAGAAAAACCTAGCTAGTAGGCCAAACTAAATTGATAATTCGAAGAGACTTGCAAAGATATCAAATCATGCATATAAGAATTCAAATAAGATTCAAATAACATTCGTAGGTAATCTGATCATAAATCCACAATTCATCAGATCTCGGCAAACACACCGCAAAAGAGTATTACATTGAATAGAACTCCAAGAACATCAAGGAGAACATGGTATTGAGTATCAAAGAGAGAGAAGAAGCCATCTAGCTACTAGCTATGGACCCATAGGTCTGTGGTAAACTACTCACACTTCATTGGAAGGGCAATGGTGTTGATGTAGAAGCCCTCCTTGATTGAATCCCCCTCCGACAGGGCCGGAAAAGGTCCCTAGATGGGATCTCACGGGTACAGAAGGTTGTGGTGGTGGAAAAGTGTTTTCGTGGCTCCCCCCGATGGTTTTGGGGTATAAGAGTATATATAGGCGAAAGAATTAGGTCAGGAGACCCATAAGGGGCCCACAAGGAAGGGGGCGTGCCCTCCACCCTTGTGGCCACCTTGTGGATCCTCCGACTTCATGTTCAAGTCTCCTAGTTTGCTTCTAGTCCAAGAAAGACCATCGCAAAAGTTTTATTCTATTCGGACTCTGTTTGGTATTCCTTTTCTGCGAAACTCTAAAATAGGCAAAAAAACAGAAATTGGCACCGGGCTCTAGGTTAATAGGTTAGTCCCAAAAATAATATAAAATAGCATATTAATGCATATAAAACATCCAAAACAGATAAAATAATAGCATGGAAAAATCAAAAATTATAGATACGTTGGAGATGTATCACAGGGGTGCACCAACTTACCCAACACGCTCGATTAACTTCGGTCAATTGCACTTTTTGGGTCATGCGCGGCCTTGGCTGATGGACATGTCGTAGTCTGACCTAGGCTCAGCAGAGAGGTCAACATGCTGGTTTACATCCTAACACTACAAAAAAAACACTTTTGAGATGATACGTGTTTGTCACAGTAGGTCACATTTTCTATCAGGCATGTACATCCATGAAGATTTTATGACACGATCAAGATAGTGATACCTGTGCTGCCATAGAAGTGTTCCATGATAGTACCAAAATTATCATCACGGAAGTGTCCACTTCCATGACGATAAATCGCGTGTCATAGAAGTGTTTTCGTCAAGGGTAACCAACACGTGGCATCCACCATAACGAGTCGCCGTTAAGCTATCGGGTTCCAGTTTGGATCCGATAACCCTTTAACAGCCCTGACCAACGGGGATTTTCCACGTGTAAAATTCTCATTCGCCCGAGTATCCACATGTCAGCTCAGTGATAGGACAGATGTCATCCTGCGAATGGACGAGATGCGCCTATGATATGTCGACACATGGCTTGGCACAATAGTGGCCCATTGATGTTAAAAGGCTGTCACATTTGACTTGGTCGAAAGGAAGCGACCGGGCCCACAGAAAGCCTGTTAATGGCATGTTCGCATATAGCCCATTACAGCCCACAAATTCACGACCCGTTATAGCCTATCCGAATTAGGCCCAATAGCATCATATGGGCCGTCCAATAAGATTCCAGCCCGTTGTAACTTCTGGCCCATGTATGGCCCATGACGTCTTTCGACCCATATGAGGCCCTTTGTAACTCTTGGCCCATAAACTGCCCATGGTGAAACTGGCCCAAAATTAACAGTATATCGCCTTATAACCATTAAGGACCCATTATTCCATTGGGCCGTTTCCAGCCAGTGTTATCTTTGGGCCTTCTAAGGGCCCATTTATTATTGGGCTAATTTCCGGTATTCGATTACTTACGGTCCGTGTCGGAGTAAATGACCATGGGTAGCCTAACCGGCTCCCTTTGGCCCTTAGAAAAAACAACGGGCCGACCGAGCCTTGAAGCACCCAAGACGCGGGGCCGCCTTCCTTCGGCCGGCTATCTCACAAACCACCTACCGGAAGGCGGCCCGGCCCTAAACTCTCTTGGGGGATGCCACCATAGGGACGACTCCAAGAGGCCGGCCCAAGAGAACCGATTCCAAGAAGCCGGCCCAAGAGAAACGACTCCAAGAGGCCAGCACTAGGAAGGCGGCCAGGGGCCGTGCCCTAAAAGTCTCCACCCCCCATAACGATGATTGGACGGGGCGTGGCAACAGTGGACCCTGCCACCCCCGAATCCCGGAGCACGCATGGCTACAGTATGCCGTACGGGGCAACCATCACCCGTCCGGCGTGGCACTGTTGCCATGCTGATCATGACGCCATCCACGACGGGCTGCTAGTATGTCCCGTAGGCGGCGGGCCCCTTCTGTCAGAGAGATGCCTGAAGGTGGCCTAGCCTCCCCCAGCCGGCCTGAGGCATGGCCGGCTTCCTATAACCGGTTGCTCCCCTCCTCGGGGCACGCGCACCATTAAGGAGACAAGACGAGGTAAGGCTACAGTGAGAGTCCGCAAGGCGGCGACACTGTAGCCATGCTTACCTCAACGAAGCCCTCTTCATCAGAGGCGAGGCAACAGTAACCAGCCCTCGACAAGACCCCCAAGCGGTGGGGCCGGCCTGTCAACCAATGAGTCGGCCACCGGCAGGACCCACCAATCGGCAGGCCCCAGCAGTCAGCAGAGAAGCCGGCGGTCATAGACATTGACGGCTAGGGCCCACGCCCAGCCGGATTACCATTGTACCCCCGGGGGTACGCCTATATAAACCCCCCGGGACACCCATGCAAAGGGTTGATCTCATAGAGTTTTAGACACCACCATAGGGAGAGGAGAGAGCTAGCCTTGCCCTTCTTCCTCCTTCCCACGAACAGCTCAAGGAGCCTCTTGTAGCTTCTTGTTGATCTAGTGATCATGCGGAGACCCCGCAGAGCAGGAGTAGGGTTATTATCTCCACGGAGAGCCCCCAACCTGGGTAAGATCCGCCGGCGTGCATGTCTTCGCCTTATCCCGTTTCCAGGCACAGGCGATGTTTTACTGGCTCCCACACAGATAAGCCATCCGTTGGCATATGTCGCACCTACCACCTGACATTTGGCGCCCACCGTGGGGCCAGGTGCACCATCATCCGAAGACCTGCTCTGGACGGGAACCCTTTTCCTCCCCAGCGAGCGTAGCCAGCCCGGCACGCTGGATGGCGCTTGCCCCGACGCACTGCAAAGCATCGACGACGCCTGCGTAGCGAGCTGCCTCGCCGATCTTCTTGGCGAGGCTCGCATCTCCGACGAGCCCGCATCCGACGGGGCATAGGCTGCCCCGAGAGCCGCCTCGCCGGCCTCCTCGAGCAACTCCACGTCTCCAGCGAGCCTACCGTGGACTTGGAGTTGGTTGGCTCCACCGACTTGATGCTTGTCGACTCCGACACGATGTCGCTCGACACCTTCCTCACCAATGTGATCATCTTCGACGACCCTCTTCCTCAAGCCGACAGTGGCGGCAGCACCGTCATCGAGGTGTTAGTCATCAGCCACGACGTCAGCTCCGACAAAAACACCCGCGACGCCCTGCAGGCAACGCTGCACGATCTGTCCGCCCCCATCCCAGCGGACACTGGCGCCGAGACGCTGGAGGCACGCCGCTTTGCTCTCCTTGTTGGAGGGCCAGAGGATAGCCTCCATGAGACGCCTTACCAAAGCCCACCAGTGCGAAGTCGACTGCGCCGCCTTCAGTACGCCGCCTCCGGAAGGGCCAAGCCGAGTCGGCATCGTCAAGAAACGCGGTGCGGCCATCGCCAGCATGCTGGGAGCGGACCGCCCAGTCTACGCCACGCCCCTCGAGAATCTACGCGCCGCCCAGTCGATCGTAGACGAGCTAAATGGGTTGGGGGCCGACGAGCTCCCCTACATGACCAGACACATCCAGCAGCTAATCGACGCGGCCGCAAAGCGGCATGAAGCCGGCGTCCATGCTGGGAGTCCCCCTCGCCGAGAGCACAGTGCGACATCGCGTACGCCGACTGCGGGCGGCGCCCGTGGGAGACAAGAGAAGGAGCCGGCTGCTAGCCGCAGCCGGACTCGAATCACCATCGAGCGCGACGCCGAAGGCCGCCCTTGAAGCGTGGAACGACGAGGTGACCCACCTCCTCCTCCGCCTCGTGGGGAGAGATATCCCACCCCACCGCCTGTCGCACACCCGACTCTCAGCGGCCGACTTGGTCGCCGCAAAGGAGTCGGCGAGAATGATGCCCGCCATCGAATCGACCGCCTTGTGCGATCCTTGGCACTGGAAGAAGAAGATGATGTCGGCCCGCCTTGTTTCGGCCCCCGCATCCGCGATGAGCCCTTCCCCAAAGGGTTCTCGCTCCCGAGAGACATGTCCAAGTACAATGGCTCCGTGAAGCCGGAAGATTGGTTGATCGACTACTCCACCGCAGTCCGCATAGCAAACGGAAAATAGGCGCATTGCCGTGAAATATGTCCCCCTGATGCTCCAAGGCACGGCGCACACCTGGCTCAATACCCTCAAGCCTTACAGCATCAACAGCTGGCTGGACTTCACGGAAGTCTTCATACGCAACTTCACCAGCACCTACAAACGGGCCCCCAAGCCCCGACAGCTCTCCTTGTGTGTACAAGGGCCCAATGAATCAACCCGCGGCTACCTCACGCGTTGGGCCGAGCTCCGCAACTCCTGCGAGGGGGTGCACGAGGTTCAAGCCATAGAGTACTTCACCGCCGGGTGCAGAGAAGGCACCCTCCTCAAGCACCGACTTCTTTGCGACGAGCCGGCTACCCTCGACGAGCTGCTGGTCATAGCAGACAAGTACGCCCCGGCCGACTCCTCAATGAAGACTGAGCTCCGGGTAGACGCCTCTGGAAAAGTGCTGGCGCTGACTCCCAAGACGCCGGCTGGAGAATCAAGCCGGTGCCCGTACCAGAACGATCACAAGCGCAAGGCCCCTATGCCGACTTCCACAAGCCGGCAGGTGGCCACAGTCGAAGACGAGCAACCTGAGGGGCGGCCGACACCCAAGAAGCAGAAGGGTGGCTGGCCGGCTTGGCAGCCGGCTTTCTCCTACGAGCAAACCCTCGATGCCCCCTGCAAGTTCCACAGTGGCGCGAAGCCGTCCAACCACACAACTCGGAAGTGCCATTGGCTTACATGAATCTCCAAGGGCGAGGGGCTGTTGCCGCCTCCGCCTGCAGGCCAGCCGCCTCCTGCCCCCCAGCAACCGGTCGCTCGGCCAACAGTCGGAGCCATCCAAGACGAGTTCCCTGACGAACATGCCGCCTACGTCGTTTCTACAAGTCAGACAGAAGATCGGCGCAGCCGGCGCCGACAACAGCAAGAAGTCAACGCGGTCGTCTCCAACAACCCCGAGTTTATGCACTGGTCAGAGAAGCCCATCAGTTGGAGCCAAGCCGATCACCCAAAAGTGATGCCGTCTCCTGGCTCCTATGCATTGGTTTTGGACGCCACACTCACGACAGAAAGGCGAGCTGCCCGTTTCTCCCGCGTGCTAATAGATGGCGGGAGTAGCATCAACATACTGTACCAAGATACCATGGCGAAGCTCAACATCAAGCCGAAGCAGCTCATGCCAAGCCGGACTGTGTTCCATGGCATTGTACCCAGCCTATCCTGCTCACCAATCGGCAAGATCAAGATGGATGTCCTCTTTGGGGAAAGGATCATTTCCATCGAGAAGCAATATGGTTTGAGGTAGTGGATCTGGAGAGCCTGTACCACGCATTGCTTGGCCGACCTGCTTTGGCCAA
This sequence comes from Triticum dicoccoides, assembly GCF_002162155.2. Taxonomy (NCBI): domain Eukaryota; kingdom Viridiplantae; phylum Streptophyta; class Magnoliopsida; order Poales; family Poaceae; genus Triticum; species Triticum dicoccoides. Next base: position 86,683,318 of record NC_041393.1, on the reverse strand, counting down.
GTTTATGGCTGTGCCCCACTATGCCTACCTCAAGATGAAGATGCCGAGTTCCAAGGGCATCATCACCATAGCCGGAGACTACAAGAAGTCTTCTGAGTGTGCAGCAGCTAGCAGCCGGCTGGCCGAGTCCCTTGTGATTGCTGAAGAGAAGAAGATGTTGAATCGAGTTGTGGCCATGGCAGGCAAGCAGCCAGCCCTGTCCCCTGACCCCAAGGAATGTGATGCTCAAGGTTCTTTCCAGCCGGCCAAAGAGACAAAGAAGATACCTCTGGAACTGGAGTACCCGGAGAGGTACGCTGTCATGGGCACCGGCCTCGATAGCAAATAGGAAGGCGAGTTCGTTGATTTCCTCCATGAGAATCGGGACATCTTCACATGGTCTCCCAAAGACATGCAGGGTGTCCCGACGGATTTCGCCGAGCACAAGCTACACGTCGGATCTGACGCCAAGCCGGTCAGGCAGCCCTTGCGCCACCTGTCAGAAGAGAAGAGAAGAGTAGTCGGAGAAGAAATAGCCCGGCTCCTGGCAGCTAGCTTCATTATGGAAGTGTTCTTTCCAGAATGGCCCGCCAACCCGGTCCTCGTGTTGAAGAAGAACAAGCAGTGGCGCATGTGCATTGACTACACCAGCCTCAACAAAGCCTGCCCTAAAGATCCCTTTGCTCTGCCAAGGATTGATCAAGTGATAGACTCCACAGCCGGATGCGAGCTGTTGAGTTTTTTGGATGCTTACTCAGGCTACCATCAGATAAAATTGAACCCAGCTGACCGCCTGAAGACCGCCTTCATCACCCCATTTGGAGCTTTCTGCTACCTGACTATGACATTCGGCTTGAGGAATGCCGGTGCCACTTTTCAGCATTGCATGCAAAAATGCCTCCTCAAGCAACTCGGCAGAAATGCCCACGTCTACGTAGACGATGTTGTGGTGAAGACGGAGAAACACGGCACCTTGCTGGAAGACCTCAAGGAGACCTTTGAGAATTTGCGCCGGTTTCAGATCAAGCTCAACCCGGAGAAATGCGTGTTCGGGGTACCATCCGGCCAGCTTCTAGGCTTCCTGGTCTCCGAACGCGGCATCGAATGCTACCCAGTCAAGATCAAGGCCATAGAGAGAAGAAGATCCCCACCAAGCTGCGAGACGTCCAAAAGTTCATCGGATGCCTGGCGTCTTTGAACCGCTTCATCAGCCGGCTTGGAGAGAAAGCTCTCCCCCTCTACCGACTCATGAAGAAGTCCACTCACTTCGAGTGGAATAACCAGGCGGACCAAGCTTTCCACGAGCTAAAGAAGATGCTGTCCACGCCGCCTGTCTTGGCGGCACCGACTGAGAAAGAGCCCATGTTCCTCTACATTGCCGCCACTAGCCGGGTGGTCAGCACAGTTATCGTGGTCCAGCGTCCAGAAGAAGGCCGAGCTCAGCTAGTCCAGAGGCCGGTGTACTATTTGAGCGAAGTACTGTCCACCTCGAAGCAGAACTACCCACACTATCAGAAGATGTGCTATGGTGTGTACTTCGCCTCCAAGAAACTCAAGCCCTACTTTCAAGAGCATCCCATCACGGTCGTATGCACCGCCCCGCTCGCCGAGATCATAGGCAGCCGGGATGCATCCAGCCGAGTGGCGAAGTGGGCCATTGCGCTAGCTCCTTACACAATCTACTACCAGCCCCGCACCACCATCAAGTCCCAAGCATTAGCCGACTTCCTCGTTGACTGGGCCGAGACCCAGTACCTGCCACCGGCTCCCGACTCCACTCATTGGTGGATGCACTTTGACGGATCCAAGATGCGCACCGACTTGGGAGCCGGCATCGTCCTCACCTCTCCCAAAGGCGACAAACTCAGATAAACATTGCAAATCCATTTTGCCGCCTCCAACAATGTGGCCGAGTACGAAGCACTCATACACGGGCTCCGGCTAGCCAAGGAACTCGGCATCCGCCGGATCCTGTGCTATGGTGACTCGGACTTGGTGGTCCAGCAATCATCCGGCGACTGGGACGCCAAGGACGCAAACATGGAAAGCTACCTCTTCCTTGTTCAGCAGATCAGCAGATCCTTTGAGGGGTGCGAGTTCCTCCACGTGCCACGGGCCAACAACGAGCAAGCAGATGCCATGGCACGAATAGGCTCCACCCGGCGTCGCCCTCCAACGCCTCCTCAAGCCGTCTGTCAAACCGTCCCCGGAATCCAGTTCCATCTTCGTGCCGCCTGACACCGACACAATCAGATTTGACTTCGAGAACCAAGCAGGCGGTGCGGGGACTTCGACAGCCGGCTCGGGGACTGCCATAGTCGAACCCGGCTCGAGGACTACTACAGCCGGCCCAGGGACTACACCAACACAGCAAGCGGCGGGCGACTCCAACTCCTCACAACCCAGCCCGCCCACCCTGGACGCAGTAGCCGTTTTGGCGATAGAAGAAGTAACAGCTCCATCATGGGCCCAACCCATCATCCACTTCCTGATAAATGGAGAGCTGCCGACTGACGAGATCTCGGCAAGACATGTCCAACGCCGAGCCGGAGCATACACAATGATGAACCGAGAGCTTATTAGGCATAGTGTTACTGGAGTCTTCCAGCGTTGCGTCGAGCCAGATTAAGGCGTAGCAATCCTCCAAGACATCTACCAAGGCGAATGCGGCCACCATGCCGCCTCAAGGGCACTCGTTGCCAAAGCTTTCCGACATGGATTCTTCTGGCGGACTGCTTTGGAGGATGCCAAGGAGTTAGCCAAACACTGCAAAGGGTGCCAAATCGTCGGCTCCAAGCAACATCTGCCGGCTTCTGCACTCAAGACCATCCCCCTCACTTGGCCTTTTGCCGCCTGGGGGCTGGACATGGTCGGCCCCGTTCAAGACGGCACGCGACGGCATGACACATCTGCTTGTTGCCGTGGACAAATTTACCAAGTGGATTGAAGCAAAGCCGATCAAGAAACTGAATGGGCCAACTGCCGTGACATTCATTGCAGATATTACAACCCGGTATGGAGTACCACACAGCATCATCACCGACAATGGCACGAATTTTGCCAAGGGAGCACTCGCACATTTCTGCGCGACACAGGTCATCCGACTGGACTTAGCATCCGTTGCCCACCCGCAGTCAAACGGCCAAGTCGAGCGAGCAAACGGCCTCATCCTCTCCGGCATCAAGCCCCGACTGGTCATGCCGCTGGAGCGTTCGGCCGGCTGCTGGCTCGACGAGCTGTCGGCCGTCCTCTGGAGTCTGCGCACTACCCCGAACAAGTCAAGCGGCTTCACCCCTTCTTCCTTGTATATGGTGCCGAGGCTGTCATCCCAACTGACATCGAGTTCGACTCACCTCGGGTCACCATGTACACGGAGGCGGAGGCCAAGGAAGCACGAGAAGACAACATCGACTTGCTGGAAGAAAGACGGCTGTTAGCCCTCAGCCGGTCCGCCATCTACCGGCAGGGTCTACGCCGTTACCACAGTCGGAGGGTCAAGTCAAAATCTTTCCAAGAGGGCGATCTTGTGCTCCGGCTGATCCAGCGAACAGCCGGCCAGCACAAGCTCTCGGCCCCTTGGGAAGGCCCCCTCGTCATCAGCCGGGCTCTAGGCAGCGACTCCTACTACCTGAGCGACGAGCAGAAGCCGAAGGCACGTAAGAGAGACGATTCCGGCAAGGAGTCGGAGCGACCATGGAACGCCCATCTTCTCTGAAGATTTTACAGTTAAAATGCAGTATGTACCACGCTCACTTTTGTATTAAGTATGAGACAACGGGCTCCCCGAGGAGTTCTCGGGGACTACCCTCTTTTATCTATGAATGCCGGGTATCATACCCATGGTTATGACACTACATTCGTCTTTTCGTCCGGCACCGGGTTCGACTAGTCGGCCCGGGGACTTGCCGCCTTGAGTTATGTCCAAGTTCTACCTGCAGTCAGACAAGTAATGTACTGGCACCCAAGCCCTCTCTTGTGAAAGTCGCAGCTCGAAGAATCGGCTGTCCGACTAACAAGAGCCAAAGGCGGAAAAGGGGGCCCATATGAAAAACGGCTAAGGACTAACGAACTTACATAATGCAAGCCGGCTTCCCTCCCGCCAACCGGCTGTCGAAGCAGCCGGCTGGCCGGCTTCCCTTCTTACTCTGCTACAATCTAAGAAAGCTTGAGTACTTGCCCTCCTAGACGGCCAATCCCTTACCCGGCCACAGACTGCAGAGCAGCTGTCCGGCTGGGAAAGGCGGCGACCAAAGGAGGGCAGCAAAGGAAAACAAACCAAAGATAAAAAGCAAGTAGAAATGGAAGCCAAGCACATGCATAATTATATTTACACAAAAGTCCTTCAAGAGGCCAGCATTTGACAAAGTTTGAATACACCCCTAGTGGGTGGAATTGCGCAAAGTTAATAAAAGCTGTTCAAAGAGTGATAAGCAGGAAAGTAAAAACGGCGAGTCAAGCCAAGGGAGCAACTGGGGCGTTGGGCAGATCGGTGGAGATGGTGGTGTCGGCTGGAGGAGTGGTCGACTGGCGAGTCTCGGCCTGATCGTCACCTGCGGCAGGCGGTGCATTCGCACGCGCCTCGTTGCTGGAGGCGCGATCAGGCTGAAGCTGGCTCGCTGCTTCACCATCCGGTACAACGTCCTCGCCGTCTTCATCCTCCTCCTCTTCGCCCTCGTCGCTGGAGTCGATCTCCTCCGCCGAGTCTTCACCGTCGGCCGGGTTCAGCCCGAACCATTCCTCCGGCAGCGCGACGCCGTCTTCGTTGACCTCAGGAGCAAAGGCGCTGGTGTCGGTGAAGTCGGCGATCGCCGAGGCGCACTGGATGATAGCCCGCCGCACCGCCTCCAACTACTCATCAGCCTCCTGCCGCCAAGTGCGCAGCTGGTCCAAGTTCAGCCCAGGATAGCAAGCCCGGACGAACTCCAACGCCCGTCGAGCGCCGGACCGAGCTGCTGAAGCCTTCCAGGCCTCGAGGCAACCGACTGCTACCTCCAGCCAGTCGGCAGTACGGCTGGGTTTGCAGGGAATCACCTTGCCAGGCCAAAGGGCGGCTGGCACCTACGCTCCAGCACGCTGAAGCCGGCGGAGCATGCGGCAGGACGGCTGGAGGCGGGCTTGTATCGCTAGAAGCTGCTCCTCAAGCGACCGGTTGGCGTCCGGTGCGACCTCAACCCCAGCTTGCCGCCGGGCCTCGTGGTGAGCTTCGATGGATTGGTTGGTGGAGACGGAGTAGCCGGGGAAGTATTCTTCACAAAGAAGAAAGAAACATAACATGTCAGAAGATAAACCATATTACAAAGATAAGCAAAGAAGTGAAGAAGAAGGCGTCCTACCGTCAATCCAGTCCTCGACCCGGCCGTAGCCTTCGCTCAGAGCCTGCCTCGCCTCGGCCCAGCTCGCCGCCTCGGTCTCACACTCGGCTTTGAGGGCGGCCTCGCTGTCATGCGCCGCCTTCAGAGCCGCCTTGTGGCTTGCCTCCTAGTCGGCCAGTTTCTTTGCCAGACGATCACGCTCCTGAACCAAGGCATTGAACTCGCCCTCCCTGGTGCGAAGGGCGGTCTGGGCCACACCGAGCTGCTGCCTCAAGTCGGCATTGGCTCCTTCCAATATGAGGAAGAAAAAATAAGAAAGAAGTTGGCAAGAAAGATCCGACCCGACTGCTCAGCAGTCGACCCGAATCTTGGGGACTACACCCAGTGGGTGCGCTGACGCGCCCCCACATGAGATAAAAAGACAAAGCACTCACGTCGGCTCTCTGTCAGATCGGCGGCCTTCTGGTTCATCTCCCGGGCCTGGGAGTTGAAGGTAGCGGCGTGGAGGTTGTGATAATCCTGCAAACAGGACGAAGATGCGAGCAAGAATAAGTCATTAAACCAAAAGTCTTCTGAGAAGTTCCAAGACGCCTGCTCAGCAGCCGACTTGGAACTCGAGGACTACACCCAGTGGGTACGCTGACACGTCCCCACAGAAGAAATAAATAGCAAGAAAACTCACCCGAATGACCGACCGCGTCGTGAGAAACTCTTGGGTGCACTGCTTCAGCGCGGTGTCCTGAGCCTGAAGCCGGCTACGGACATCCTGCGTCGCCAGATTCAGCACGGCTGTCCCGCCGCCCAGCGTCCACCCTGGCGAGCTGACGCTGGCAGTCTCCAGGTCGTGCGACAACGAGCTGGAGCCGGCGGCCCTCTGCGGGTCCGGCTCTGAAGCCACCCTCCCCGCACGCCGACGAGTCGGCGACAAGACCACAAGATCTGCCCTCGTAGTCGGCTCACCTCCAGCCGGCTGCTTGGGCGGCACCGCAGGCTGGCCGCCTTGGCCCGTTCCGGCTGATGGAGGAGGCACCGCCTCTCCCTCCGGGACGACTACGTCACCCCCCTCCCTCTCCATCACCGGCGGGTCGCAGCCGGTTTCCTCCAGTGGGGGCATCGGGATTTCAGGGGCCACGGTGCGGAGGGGGATGACGAGTTGCGGAGGCTGGCTATGTAGGGCGTCCGCCGCCCTCTCTGCGGCCTCGGCCTCCGCATCGGCCTGCGCCTCGGTTGACTCCGCCGTCGTCTCCTGAGCCGCCTCGGTGGCGGCTGCCTTCCGCTCCTCCACCTCCCGCTCCTCCCGTGCCTCCCGCGCGTTCCGCTCCGTCGCTGCTTGGAGCTCGGCGCGAGGGTCTACGCGGAGGGAACTCGCAGATCCTCCGGCCCCGCCCACTATGGAGGCGGCGGTAGTCCGCTCAAGAGAGAGTAGAGCCCTGGTTGATAAAACAAGAAGGACTTAGAAGAGCACCGACTGAAGGAAAGAAAGAATAGCATGCGAGAATCAATACTTACGCCGAAACCGCCTGCGGCTGCTTCACCACCTTGCGGAAGCAGGCCGCCTTCGCGGCCGCCTCGTCCCGCTTGGTCACCGCCATGGAACCCTTGGGCTTCTTCGGCCGCCCGCCGAAGAGGGTCGGCGCCGCCCGGCATTTCTGCGCGCCGCCCCATGCAGCCGGCCCGCCGGAAGGGCCGGCGCCATGATGGTCGGATGATGGCTAGCGGCGCGGAATAGGGTCGGCCTCGTCATCGTCTGGCCAGTCATCAAAGCTGGCGGTGAACCCGGAGCCACCTGTCTCACCGCCTCCCCCTACAGCGTCGTCGTCAAGGGCAGCCGCCCCCAAGTCGGGGTCGTCAAGGTCGTATACCACGCGGTCAGGGGCGAACTCGCGTTTCGCCCCCGCGGGCCCGGCCGAAGGATGAAGGAGGGGGTTCTGATTAAAAAAGCAAGCCAACTGGTCAGAAGCCGGCTAGAGAGAACTCGACAACAGAAAAGAAGACAAGAACGAAAGCTTACCACAGGCGGGGGGTTGGCACGAGAATACGGCTCCTTGCCATACTGCCACTGCTCGGTGAGCTTGCAGTTGGCGATGTAGTTCACCATGTAAGACACCTCATCGTGAGGCATCTCCCTGGTGCTCAGCCAGCTTGGGTCGAAGCGGCCGCTCATCTGGCAGATCAGATGAGGGCGGCCTTGAAGCGGGAGTACCCGGCGCTCGACGAAGGCGGCTATCAAGTCGGGCCCAGTCAGATGCTCCGACTAGATCAGCACCCGAAGCCGGGCGATGGCACCAGCTCCAGCCGGCGTCAGCGACCTGGCCCAGAAGGACCACGAGGGCTGCCTCCCAGGCGGCGGGCCGCTTACGTAAGCCAGCAAGTTGACGTAGTCACCGTGTAGGGCGACGTTCTTCACATAAAAATAGGACTTCTGCCAGAGCTTCACCGACTGGATCAGCGCAATAGGCGGGAACGGGTTGTCGGCGGTGGATCTCCGGATGGCGATGAAGGCGCCGCATGGAGCCGGCATGCCTGTGACGACCGTGCCGAGCTTGGACTGGAAGAACTCCCCCCAGAGTTTGATGGTGGGGAGGATGCCGAGGAAACCTTCGCATAGAGTGACGAAGGCCGACAGCAGCACCACTGTGTTGGGGGTGAGGTGGTGCGGCTGAAGATGGTAGAAATGAAGAAACGAGCGGAAGAAGCCGCTCGTGGGAAGGCCGACGCCGCGCAGGCAGTGCGAGTAGAAGATCACTCGCTCGCCCTCCTTCGGTGCTGGCGAAACCTCCCTCGCCAGTGCGAGGCGGACCCGCACGAGATGTTCGCCCGGCAACCACCGTGTCTTGCAGAGGAAGTCGATGTGGTCATCGCGGATGTTGGAGCCGTCCCAGGAGCTCGACGTCGGAGCCGTGGCAACGCAAGGGCGATGGAGAGCACGGCAACGGGGAACGCGCGGTGCGGTGGCGGCAGGATTGCGGCGCACTGAGAAGAGTGGCGGAATGGTGGCGCCGTGGAGAGCCTCTACGGCAACGGAGAGGAAGGAGAAGGTGGTGGTGGAGCGAGGGCGAGCGTGCGAACGACTGCCGCTCCCCCTCCCCGCCCCTACTTATAGCCTCGTGCGGCGAAGCCGAGGAGGCGAGGCACGGCGGGGGGGGGGCATGGGATTAACTGCGCCCACTCCCCCACGTCCCGCGATTATCACGCCTTTACGACGTGTGGGAACCACCGTTGGAAGATGTGCGGTCGGTTCGGGCCGCAGAAGATCCACGCACGGGCCGAGGCATGGAAGTGGCGGGGCCCGGCCTGTGGTGGTGTCCCGTCACGCGCGTGGGCTGGCAGGCCCTTCCAGCTGGAGGGTGCCACGTGGCGTGCAGGCGGCGGGCGGCCAGGCCGCCGCCTGGCTAGTGCTCCAGCTGGTTCCCGCCTTTATATTTCAAGGATACTTCGTCGAGAAGGCACACATAAGAGAAGCCGGCTCCAAGCTGTCGGCTCATCGGGATAGGAAGCTGGCCGAGCTTCTCGATTCCCCCTTCAGCCACGAAGCCCAACCAGCTTCGGGGACTACTTTCGGAGTAAATGACCACGGGTAGCCTAACCGGCTCCCTTTGGCCCTTAGAAAAAACAACAGGCCGACCGAGCCTTGAAGCACCCAAGACGTGGGGCCGCGTTCCTCCGGCAGGCTATCTCACAGACCGGCTACCGGAAGGCGGCCCGGCCCTAAACTCTCTTGGGGGACGCCACGATAGGGCCGACTCCAAGAGGCCGGTCCAAGAGAACCGACTCCAAGAAGCCAGCCCAAGAGAATCGACTCCAAGAGGCCGGCCCCAGGCAGGCGGCCAGGGGCCATGCCCTAAAAGTCTGCACCCCCCATAATGATGATTGGACGGGGCGTGGAAACAGTGGACCCTGCCACCCCCGAATCCCGGAGCACGCATGGCTACAGTACACCGTACGGGGCAACCATCACCCGTCCGACGTGGCAGTGTTGCCATGCTGATCATGACGCCATCCACGACGGGCTGCCAGTACGGCCGGTAGGCGGCGGGCCCCTTCGGTTAGAGAGACACCTGAAGGCGACCTAGCCTCCCCCAGCTTGCCTGAGGCATGGCCGGCTTCCTATAGCCGGCTTGCTCCCCTCCTCGGGCCGCGCGCACCATTAAGGAGACAAGACGAGGTAAGGCTACAGTGAGAGTCCTCAAGGCGATGACACTGTAGTCATGCTTACCTCAACGAAGCCCTCGTCATCAGAGGCGAGGCAACAGTAACCAGCCCCCGACAAGATCCCCAAGCGGTGGGGTCGGCATGTCGACCAATGAGTCGGCAGCAGGCGGGACCCACCAGACGGCGGCCCCAGCAGTCGGCGGAGAAGCTGGCGGTCATAGACATTGATGGCTAGGGCCCACGCCTAGCCGAATTACCATTGTACCCCCGGGGGTAGGCCCATATAAACCCCGGGACACCCATGCAAAGGGTTGATCTCATAGAGTTTTAGACACCACCATAGGGAGAGGAGAGAGCTAGCCTTGCCCTTCTTCCTCCTTCCACCGAACAGCTCAAGGAGCCTCTTGTAGCTTCTTATTGATCTAGTGATCATGCAGAGACCCCGCAGAGGAGGAGTAGGGGTATTATCTCCACGGAGAGCCCCCAACCTGGGTAAGATCTGCCGGCGTGCATGTCTTCGCCTTATCCCGTTTCCAGGCACCGGCGATGTTTTACTGTCTCCCACACAGATAAGCCATCCGTTGGCATATGTCGCACCTACCACCCGACAGTCCATTACTAGCTTGTTCCGCTTGTAGGCCAAATTCAGCCTGTAGTTAAAGTCGACCCATCTGTGGCCCGTTAATCCGTTGGGCCGTTTTCATAGCGTCATCAAGTATGGCCCATTAATGACCCGTTATGCCTGCTGATAGAATTAAGCCCGTTGTACACTTCAGCCTATTAATGGCATGTTATGGTCAGCCCATAAATAGACGATTCCGATTCTAGCCCGTTCACGACCCATATTGCGGTCCATTAATGGTCCATGAAAGTACGGCCCATGTTTTTCCAATCGATCAAACGAACCATAGAAGGCCCATGGATCATACAGACCTTAGGAAGCCCACCACAACAGCTAGTAGGACCATGGTTACAATGATCCGTATGTTGCCCATGGTTATTCTGGCCTAGTTCTAAATAAAAAGGTTACCGCGAAAAAAGAACTGCAGTGACTACAAGAAAAAAAATAAACAAGACAATAAGGAAATAAATAAGCAAGCAACTTACACTAGGCTATTACGGCTATTACAAATATTACATCCACTGAGCATCAAAGTTTTCCACTAGTGCAAATATCATGAACAAATCAGCATATTACACACACTGGGCGTCTAAATTGGACACCAGTGAAAATAAAGGCGGCAGCTAAACAAGTACAGAACTGAAAGCACTTTGGAAGAGCTCAATAAATGATATCCTGGATACCCACCATGTTGGCAAGAAGCTTAGCAAGCTTATTAGTTTTCTCTTGTTTGGTGCTAAAATCGTTCAGTGCTTGTTGTTGCACCAGAAAGTTTGCATCTGAAATCTTTAGGCACTTCTTCAGTCCTTCAGCTTCTTGCCACAACACATCAAACTGATGCCTTTCAGCTTGTAGCTGAGACTGAAGAAGCCTAAGTGATTTAGGCAACAAGTTCGAAGAGCTTGTGCCGGTGGTAGTGGCCAGTAACTCAAACACTACATCAATGCGGTACTTTGGGGTTGTCTCACTGTCTACATGATAGTTTTTATCACCTTTCTTGGAGACCACTAGGGTTGTCTCACTATCTTGAACCTTATATGCATTACTTTCTCTACCACTACATAATGGGATGCTCTTCTCCAATATTCTGTTCGCATTCTACAAGAGAAACAAGCAGACACATCACAGGTTTAGCATGTAGTATATGAAACTGATTTTGGTAAATTGGTTCAGTAGTAAGGTGGTTAGGATAACAGCATGAAACAAACATATATCTATGTACTATGGTCACTCTATTGTCTATATCATTCTAGTTTATGTTGTCAAATCAAGATAGAGACACATTTCAAATCATATCTTTTTAAGACACAACAACATAGACATAATATAAGTGTGGGAAACTACACAACACTAGCAACACTTGTAATGTGTATCAAATGAGAACATAACTGTTTATACAACTAAACTGAAATCAACATAGAGCAAGAAGTTAGAACAACAATCCAGTTAAAGAAATAGGTTCAAAACATACCTGTAGCACCATTAGAGTTTCAATTGGATCCTTAAAATTCGAAATTAGTTGATATGAGTAAATACAGTGATGCAAGAGCAAAGGAGTATGGACCATAGCTATGGAATTTGACCTGAGAACAGTTGCTCTTCTGCTTTAAACGTGGAGTTTGGGTTCACTGTGGTGGTCTTCGTGCTTTGGGCACTGAAGTTGCTTTACAAACTACTCGTGTGGGGGTACTCTGTGGTTGACATGGTGTTCTGTCAACTAGAAGTGGGTTACTATCTGTTGGGGTTGGGGTTAGATGGGGTGTAGCTAGTTCTCTGTCCAACGACGTAGGTGTACAATCTAGAAGAGTCTCAATTATGTGTGGTGGGGCTAGTTCATGGGCCAGTACAACCATGGTTCTATCTGCATCGGCGGGTAGCACCGTCTTTTGTGAAGAACGAGTTTTTACTCCCTTAGATACTGCCATCACCCCCTCCAGTTCAAATGGCTGATAAACAAGAAAAGAAATTGAATGTGCAGACATTGTATGATAGACAGATGTGGTAATTCATGTATATGTTGTCTAACCAAATAGGACAACATGACACAATTTCACATATATGATGGCTAACTCAACAGGATAGCATGACACAGTTTTAGATATATGATGCATAACTTAACAAGATATAATGGCATAATTCAACATATGATGCGTATCTAAACAGGATAACATGACATAACTATATGATGTCTTTCTAAAAAAAGGGTTGGGATGAAGTAATTCACATACATGTTGTCTAAGTATAGAGGATGGCATGATATAATTCACATAATTGATTCATATACTAAGCAGCAGGTGGGAGTTTTGCAGTAGAAGAGAAAAAGATACTCTAGCTTGAAAATTTTGGGATAACAAGGTGTGGATTCCATGTTCGGTTGAACAAACATAACATGTAAAAAAAGATGATTTATACAAGACACAAGACAATCATGTCCCCCTTTACTATATTGCTATAAATGCCATGGAAAAACTACAAGAAAAATGTAAAAAAACGAGAGAACAAGATTAGCATGTACACTACCAAATCAATTCACACTTCCCTCAGCAACAACAAAAAACAAATTAATTCCCACCACAAGAAAGAGTAATGTCCCTTTTATATGATTACAAATGCCAGGATCTCGAATTTCAATTTTTGAATCCACATTATGTTGAATTCGAATATATCGTTAGGTGATCTTGCAGTTTATAATGGAGTAGTCCTACATTTTGATCTTCCATCTTATATGAACATTTTACTCCACCCTACGAATATATATATTGTCGTCTACCATATGGACTAAATTTGAATCAATTTTCCCTATTTGAATATGATTGTTGTCAAGTTAGACCATCATTTAAATATTATCTTGATAACAAAAAACATGCATATAGTAGTAATCATATTTAAATATGAACTACATGTACCATATGATCTCCAATTAAAATATTTGTATCCTTTTATGTTGAATTCAAATCACAGTACATTGGTCTCGGTGGCGAGATGTTCGGGATAATGTAAACCCTATTTTCATATGTATAATGTGTTTAACACACATA